>NC_088332.1:8330000-8630000 GCF_036884655.1 Musa acuminata AAA Group
GAAACAAGAAAAACTATAAATAAGGTCGAGGAAAATTTGGGATATTTAAAATAAATAAATAAATATTTTAAAATGAGGGTGTCATTGTAAAAAGAACTTAAAAACAGAGATGTTTTTAGAAAAATCACCCTTTCATTTTTCCTGGGCCTGAGAAATTATTGGGGTTGAATTTTATATATATATATATATATATATATATATATATATATATATATATATATATATATATATATATATATATATATATATATATATATATATGCTTCATTTTCTCCTTTAGTGTGGACACAGGACTCATTCATAGTCAATGCATCAATGTCGGAAAACATCTTCTTTTACATCAAATGCTGGAAGACCCATAGTGTAGTTGAACTTCAATATCAAGCGTCTGTTTTTGCCAGATCCGAATGCAGAACAACAAGTTTATGACTCTCGAAACCTTTCGTGAAGCGAAGACTCTGTAGGCTGCAGCAGCATGGAGACCACGGGCACCACAGCAGAGGAGGAGGACATTATACTGGTGAGAGTACAACCTGACGGATTCAGAGATTAATTCTACTATATTTCCACGGAACCTTCCAAACGAAAACGAGTGCCGTCGCCATCAGGCTCCAAGGAAAGCGCGTGGAAAGAGTCCAACGGTAGCGCAGTTTAGCAAGATGAATCCACCCTCCCCGGGGAAGTCTTCCCTTCACTCCTTTTTCATGTCGATCTGGAAGAAACCAATGACTGATGGCCTCGAAAGAGATAGATTCCCGAAATGTGGAGTAAATCAGGCTTATAACACAGAAGAAACTTGCATCACATTCAACCGGCCTTCCTTTGATTGCTGCGTCATGTCAATTTCGCATTCTTATCCTGACTGCCACATACGCTTTGTCGTACATCTTGTCCACCGTTGCAAAATAGAAGAGCCTCCAATCTTTCTTGAACAGCATGACGACGAACACACTCCATAAGCCGACCAAATATCCGAGCCCGGTACCAAAGTAAAATGACAGCACATGAGATCCTTGTTTGTACTCCTCTTCTGTCGAATCGACGTTGGGATCGTCGGAGCAACTCTTGGTCACCGGAGGACCACAGAGATGGACATTTCCGATATAAATGGATGCATCCTCCAGCGTCTGAAGTTGATTCCCCGATGGAATCGCTCCCGATAGATTGTTGTAAGACAGATTCAAGTGGTTCAGAGAATTCAGCGCCGAAAAGCTTTCAGGAATGACTCCGGATAACTTATTGAATGATAGGTCCAGAGTTTCCAATGACTTCATATCGCCCATTGTTTTCGGAATCATGCCTTCAAAACTATTTCTCGACAAATTCAATGTTTGAAGCGCAAAAAGAGAACCGATTTCCGGAGGAATCACTCCGCTCAGATCATTGTTCGAAAGATCTATGCTCTTCACAAATCGGAGAATGGTGGAGAAGCTGAACTCATCGCCCTTGGTAACCAGAGATATACTCTCGCTTGCCACGAAAGAGGATAACGCAAAATTCATAATGTTCGAAACCGTAGAAGCCATCGACTTTGACGCGGAGATCATCGCGCTGAAGTTGCCGAAAGAGTGCGGTACCGATCCCGATAGTCTGTTGTTGGAGAGATCGATGATTTGAAGATTACTAGATCGTCCAAGTTGCAGAGGAATATGGCCCGAAAACATATTTGAGCGCAGTAGGAGTACTTGCAGATTCCGTAAACTTTGTCCGATCCACGCTGGAATACTTCCCGAGAATTTGTTGTTGCCGAGATCAATGACAGCCAGCCGACTGCAATTTTTCAGCGACGAAGGAATACGTCCGAAGAGGCTGTTGTTGTTTAAGTGAAGGAACTGAAGGTTGCCCAAGTTTCCGATGGAGTCAGGAATCTTTCCTCGTAGCTTGTTGTTCGCCAGATTGACAAACAAAAGTTGTGATCCCTCCGGCCGACAACGCGGGATTTCTCCTGATATTTGATTGTTGGATAGATCAAGGGCATAAAGTTGCTGCAGGTCGCAGACGTAGGACGACGGTATGCTTCCATGAAGATAGTTGTGGGAGAGGAACAGGTAGCCCAACTGTGATGAGATGGTCGAGGGTAGCGATCCCGACAAAGAATTGCTGGACAAGTCCAGCGCTTGTAGGTTTGGTGGCAAAACAGGAATGCGACCTCGAAAGAGATTGGAGCTCAAATTCAAGAGCATCAAGGTGGCCATACTCTCCAAGGATGCCGGCAAAACTCCACCGATCTTATTGTGGGACAGATTTATGTCCATAATGGTGGAAGAAGAAGAATTCCAAAACCAATCAGGCAGTGTGTCTTCGATGCTTGTGTTGGACAGATCAATATCAGTGAGGAATTCCTGAGAACGGAGCCACCTGGGAAACGCGGGACCCAAGTCACAGGTATCAACTTTGATGGATTGAAGTTGAAAAGGGGGCACCCAGTCGTCGTCGAATCGGATGGTCAAAGGGTTGGCGTAAGCGTACAGGGCGACCAACTCGGTTAGGTTCACGAAATGGAGTTCGGACAAGGTGCCCTCCAGGGAGTTATCGGAGAGATCAAGGGTGGAAAGGTCGGAAAGCTTGCCGATCTCAACCGGTATCAGTCCGGAGAGTGAATTATGACCCAAGTCGAGCTGCGTTACGCTGGACAGATTCCCAATCTCGGCGGGGATTCGACCCGAAAGTGAATTGCCGCTGAGGCGTAATTCCGTAAGACTGGTCAAGCGCCCAATCTCGGCAGGGATGGAACCGACGAGGAAGCACTAAACGAGGTTTAGCTGCGACAGACTTGTCGTGTTCCCGATTTCAGGTAGAAGGGGACTCGTAAATGAATTATGGCTGAGATCAAGTGTGGTTAGACTGGCCAAACTCCAGAGATCGACAGGTATGGAACCGGAAAGCGAGTTGCCGCTAAGGTCGAGCTGCGCGAGACGAGTCAAGTTCCCAAAGCCGGCAGGTACGGTGCCATACAATTCAGAATTGCTGATCGCGAGATAGGAGAGGCTACGGAGTTCAAAAAGCCAGCTGGGAAAGGTGGAGTTGAATAAGTTGCCACGGAGATCGAGGGTGGTGAGAGCCGTGAGGTTGACGCGGGAAAGAGAGTCGGGGAGGGCAGTGAGACCACAGCCTGACAGATAGAGTTGCTGCAGGGAGGGCAGCTGGTTCACGGCTCGTAGCCAATCGGGAGAGGCCGTGCTGAGGTTCACAAAGTTCATTTGGAGGAATGTTAGAGAAGAGAGACGCGAGAGCCACTGTAGGTCGTCCCCCGCGTCGATCCTCAAGTTGTACGAGGACAGGCTCAGATAGCGGAGGGTTGACAGGTTACCCAGCTGGGGAGGAATGGCTCCGCCGAAATTGGAATAAGAGAGATCCAGATATCTGAGTCTCCCAAAAGAACCCAAGAACTTGGGGATTCGGGCGCCGCCGAAGTCGTTCTGAGTGAGATTCAAGCGACGCAAATGAGTTAGAGAAAGCAAAGATGGACCGATCTCACCCCCCAACACCGTCGAATTGTCGTAGTAAGCCTCCGCATTCTGGAGGTTGAGCTGCACGACGTGGCCCGTGGTGTTGTCGCACACAACGCCGCTCCATCTGCAGCAGTCCACTGGGCGACGCCACGAGGACAAGCGGCGGGATGGGTCGAGGATGCCGGCTTTGAAGGCGAGGAGGGCGTCCCTCTCCGCCTTCATGCACCCCCTCGTCGTCGTCACAAGCGTCAAGAACAGAACGCTCACTAGGCAAGAGCAGCTCAGCGACGAATGGGATGGGCTTCTCGTGTCGCCCATGCTCTTTGGTGAACGAATGACCAGTTGGCTGCAGGCGGCACAGCGGAGAACATGTATATATGAATATAATATATAGAATGTGGTAGGTTGAACCATTGCTCTCCGCGATTGCCAATGGGTCCTCTTGTGAAATGACAGCCATCGCATGTGATCGAAGTAGTGAAAAAGGATACATATTAATGTTAGTTTGGCAAGTCCCGTAGTCCCACATCGAGAAAATCAGATTTGTTGTCTCGTTTGAAAACTATAAATAAGGGTCTGGACTTTGAAGTCAGACGCACCACAAAAAAACCTGCTTACGGTTTGGATTTTTTCTTGTTTAGTAAGCTGAAGGTGTTTTTTGGCCTAGGAATATCTTCCTAAGGCATTTGTAAGTGTCCCTCTTTTGCAGTAGTAATTTGCTCATCTTTCTTCCGTGTGGATGTACATCTTTCTTCCGTGTGGATGTAGGTCAAAGTCATTTGATCGAATCACGTATATCTGGTGTTCTGGTGTTTTGTTTGTTTTTGTCGCTTTTATTCTTTCCGTTTTATTGTATTTATTGTGTTGTCAAAATTATCCTTTGATAAATATCCTGGGACTAGCTCTAACAATTATAACGTGAGTCCTAATCTAATGATCATGGAAGCGCAGCTGCCAAGAAGGACGCACACGGAGTTGAGGTCAAAAAAGCTCCGAAGGCTAAAATGGCTTCAGCAGTCGAGTCTCTTCCTAACTCTAAAGAACGGGCATAGCGTGTGCAAGGAATCCTGCAGGGGAGGACGAGAGTCCACAATGGTCCTCCCAATCGTGGAATGCCATATAGACTCACCGATCCTTGTCAAAGTTGACTCCGGTCGCCAAGCGGTTCGAGTCCCCCACCGCGTGCCTTCGAAGAAGCTTCCACGGCTGCTGCGAACGGACTCGAAGTGACTTCTCCATCCTTTCTTCATCTCCTACTTTTTGATGGACGGGACGTGTGAGACTGCTACGTAAATGCCCCAACGTTGACTCGGTCAGTCTTCCTTTTCCATAAGCACATGACGTGATAGCATGACTGTTTACATTAAGCGCATAATACCGTGGGATTTTTATGGCGTTATCGTCAGCATAGGTGTTGGCCAAGTCTCAGGTCATCGGATTCATGATTGAATCGGTGGATCGAGATTTAATATTAATTTAAAAATAATATAATATACTGCAACATATTAAAAATACAAAATATATAACATAATATTATAAAAAATATTGTATTATAATAATTCAATGCATTCTTCACAACAATATTATTACATTCAACAATTATGTTTTCATCTCACAATACACACAATATTTACAAAGATGAAACCAAAAAGAAGAGAGAGAAATATTGAAAATAAACAATTACATGATCTCAACGATGTCATCTTGCAAGATTCAAACTTATTATGGATACAACACACAAGATACTCCTATTACATTGACTTTTGATGCCGTCCTCACCCTCAATCAGTTGTTAATCTATTTATTCTTATTTTGATGACAACATAAGCTTTATCATACATTTTATCAATCATCTGAAAATAGAAAATCCTCCAATTTTTCTTGAACAACATAATGATAAACACGCTTCATAATCCAACCAAATATCCGAGTATGATACTCAGATAATATGGCGGCATAAAGGATCCGTCTTTGTTGTCTTCTTTTGTCACATTGTTACTTTTGAGATCGTAACAACTCTTGGTGAGGGGAGCTCCACATAGATATGCATTGCCAATATAAATGGATGAGTTATTGAGTGTTTGTAGTTGATTTCCCGAAGGAATAACTCCCGATAGATTATTGTAAGACAAATTCAAGTGATTCAGAGAATACAGGTCTGACAAGCTTTGAGGAATGTCTCCGGATAACTTATTAAATGACAGGTCCAGAGTTTCCAATAATTTCATGCCACCGATTGTCGTTGGTATTTGATCGACAAGAATATTTCTTGATAGATTTAAAGTTTGGAGTGCCGAAAGAGACCCAATTTCTTCTGGAATTTCTCCGGTCAAATTATTATTTGAAAAGTCTATAATATTGACAAGGTAAACAATGATAGAAAATATGATACTATTTCCCTTTATAGTTAGAGTGATGCTATCATCAAAATGCGACAAAGCATGGCGAGTCTTTACTATTGCATCATAAGTTATATGTTTGCCTAGGCTAGTCAATTTTCGTTGCCTATAAGTTTTTGTTGCATTTAAATTACCGAAGGAGCTTGGAATTGTCCCTGATAAATTATTATTAGCAAGGTCGATAATATGTAGATGATGAAGTTGTCCAAGCTCTGAAGGAATGTTACCAAAAAACATATTTGAGCATAGCCGGAGCACCTCTAGGTTTTGAAAGTTTTGTGCAATCCACGTAGGTATGCTGCCTGAGAATTTATTATCGCCAAGATCAAGAAAAACTAGTCTACTGCAATTTTTCAATGACAAAGGAAGATGCCCATGTAGACTATCATTGTTTAAGTGCAAAGACCGAAGCTGAGTCAACTTTTCAATAGAGCTAGGAATTTCTCCCGAGAGCTTATTGTTTGCCAGATTAATGTAGAAAAGGAAGTTTGTCTCCTGCCAACACCAAGGGATTTCACCTGATATTTGGTTGCTTGATAGATCGAGGATAACAAGTTTTCTCAAGTCGCAGATAAAGGATGGTATACTCCCGCTAATATGGTTATACGATAGATCCAAGATTCCCAATTCTAATGTGAGAGAGATTGCTGACAACGGCCCTGAAAAAGAATTACTAGACAAATTCATATGACTCAAGTAAGGTGGCATACGAGGAATCGGGCCTTCTAACATATTGATACTTAGTTCCAAACCACTCAGGTGTGTCATATGCTCCAAGGAAGTTGGCAAAGTGCCGCTAATCTGATTTTGGGAGAGATTTATAGAAGAAGAAGAAGTGTTCCAAAACCAATCAGGCAAGGCATCCTCGATGCTTGTGTTCGACATATCCAAATCCTTAATGGAGTTTTGTGAACGGAGCCATCTTGGAAATGTAGGACCCAACATACAAGAATGAGGCATAATGGATTGGAGTTGAAAAGAAGGAATCCAATCATAGCCTACTGAGATGACTAGGGAGTTTTCGGATACATCAAGCTCGCTTAGTTTGGTTAAGTTAGCGAAATGGAGTGCAGACATGGTGCCCTCTAGGGAATTACTAGAGAGAGAGAGAATAGTGAGGTTGGAAAGCTTGCCGATCTCAATGGGTATGGGACCTGAAAGTGAATTATCACTAAGATAAAGCTCTGTTAGACCAGTCAAATTCCCAATCTCAGCAGGTATGGATCCAAAGAGTGAATTATCATTAAGATAAAGCTTTCTTAGACAAGTCAAATTCCCAATCCCAGCAGGTATGACTCCGAAGAGTGAATTATCACTCAGATCGATAAGTTTAAGACTATTACAAATTCCAATCTCAGTGGGTATGGGACCTGAAAGTGAATTATCACTAAGATGAAGTTCTCTTAGACCAGTCAAATTTCCAATCCCAGCAGGTATGGCACCATGGAACATAGAAAAACTGAGATCAAGATAAGAGAGGTTGTGGAGTTTCCATAGCCAGTCGGGGAAGGTGGAGTTGAAGACGTTGCCATGGAGATCGAGAGTGGCCAGTGCTGTGAGGTTGACATGGGAAAGAGAAGAGGGGAGGACGGTGAGGCCACAGTGTGTTAAATGTAGCTCCTCTAGTGAGGACAACATGTTCACTGCTTGAAGCCAATCGTGGGAGGCCACGGAAAGGTTCACACCGCCCATGTAGAGGTATCTCAAGGAAGAGAGACGCGAGAGCCAGTGCAGGCCATCGATCGTTAAGTCATGTAGTGAATTTAGGTCGAGATAGCGGAGCCTGGACAGGTTGCCCAGCTGGGGCAGAATGGCTCCGCCGAAGTAGGACCCGTTGAGGTCGAGATACGTCAACTTGGTAAGGGAACCAAAAAATTCCGGGATTTGGATCCCACCGAAGTCATTGTTGCTGAGGTCGAGGCGCTCCAAATGAGTTAGCAGGAGCAAGGATGGTCTGATCTCACCTCCGATAGACATCTCATCGTTATCAGGGTCGGAATTCTGGAGGTTGAGCTCCACGACATGGCCGGTTCTGTTGTCACAGACCACCCCGCTCCATCTGCAGCAGTCTACTCGGCCTCGCCATGATGACAAACGGCTGGAAGGATCCTTGACGATGCCGGTTTTGAAGTCGAGGAGGGCGTCCCTCTCGCCCTCTACGCACCCCTTCGTCGTCGGCGTTGTTGCCTCCGTGAACAAAAGAATGCTCGTAAGCCAAAGCCCGAAAGAGTAGTGCGGTGGCACAGGGTGTGTGCTTCTGCTGCAAGAGGCCATGCTATTTGGTGAATGCATAGTGTCCTGAGAGATGGCAGGCCGTGGAGGACAAGTCCATATATAGAGTCGCTGTGTGGGCGTGATGGCCCTCCTTCCCAGACTCCAGTGAAACGCGGAGATTGATGCGCTGGTGGCGATAGAGATAAATAAAGACTTGACTTATGTGGTATTTGACTCCTTCTGGTCCTGCAGTGCATGACAGTGTACCTTCCTCAAACTTGGTTTCCACCCCGCCATTTAAACAAAGAAAGAGATTGGTACTGGATTTCAAACTTGAAACAGATGTTCTTCAACTTCATGCAACATCTGGCCTAACACCACCGTCAATCGATAATACTAGGGGTTGTCGTCCGCAATACCACCTCGTGTGGAATTATCGATTTCCCAACTTTAATATAGTTCATCTTTCTTAGGTTTTCTCATAAGCTTCTTGCATGTTTTTCTTCCACGTCGAGAAAGTAAAGAGGGCATTTTCCTGATCTTTTCTTTTCCAGAGTTTTCATTTACATCTTCGTTTCTCCTCAGGAGTTCTCACTCGATATCTTATTTCATCATCGACGCGTCTAAACTCTTTCACACGCAAGGAATATGACTTGTCCCACAGCCTCAGAAGCACTCAAATGCACTGAAAGGACACATATGTTTTCCCTCGAAAGAAAATTGATGTTGCCACCTACACTAAATGCTGCATCGATATCGAATGAGGTGTACATTATCCGTGTTGAAAGGGACCAAATCATTCATCGGAATTCTAAGTGGTGATTTAGTCCGATGGAAAATTAGATCTCGACTTGAAACCATCACCTCTCGGTGTACATTAGTGATTCGATGAGGATGGAAACGAATGTTACTCGATTACTTTCTTTTGATGTATGTAAATGAATGCAACTATATCTATTTATATTACATAAATAATTTCAGAAATCAATTTTTCTCGATGGGCCTCGGACTTGCTAGACGTTCACCCTATCATAAATCCGTCAAAAATTAAAATTCAATTTTATTAATTTTCTAAATGAGAAATCTTGAAAAAAATAAATAACCAATGACTTGAAATGTTGAAATAAAATGTATTTAATTTAAAAAAAATCTGAATAAATCTCTCCTTTCAAATGATGTCCTTATTCTAAATGCTCATTGTCGTCACCATTGTCTTTTTCTTGTTTCTTTTAACGGTGATCATCGTTACCTTCCCCTTTGAGAAGACACTGTCAGCCACCTTAGAACATCCTCACTTTCACAACGAAGTCTAGTTGCATCTTCGCCCCCGCCTTACATGCGTGTTCTTCATTCTTCGTCACTCGTTCTACTTGAAATCTATAGCCTTTCTCTTCTTTACCACCCAATCTCATCACTTCCATCTTGTCGTGGCCATTTTCTTCTCCTCCCTTATCTTCCAACTCTACTGCTTAGACCCACCACCATTTGTAGTCTCATCTCCTCCTTTATCCGTCAAACCAAAGAATAGGCTTAGTTAGTTCTTGCGCGTCTGTAACACGTCCTTCCCTGTTGGCACGAAATCTTCCGCCACTGGATCCTCGGTCTCCATCCCGCATCCCATCCGTCGATTAATGTGCTGGAATGGAAGTTGTTCAAATGCATCGTAGTACAAGATGATCTGACAAATTATGGACCCCAGGCACGTCACCACATCCCACACGTAAAGTCAGAATCCGTACCAAAATGTCACACGTCATGACATCCCACACGCCTCATTCCGATAAATCCTGGACGTCATCACCCTCGCATGCAAAGTCAGAGCCCACCCGTGCTGAGACGCTATCCGACACATCCATCACCTTTTAACCGCGTACGATCCACCCTCATGCCATAATATAAGAACCTTTTGTGGATACCCACAGGGGGGGAAGAGAAAAAAAAACATTCAACTAACTTGTTTGTCGGAGGGGCCACGGCCGGGGATCACCCGGCGAAGGCCTTTTTCTGCAGGAAAGTGGACACCCACGATTCACGGGCGCCCCAACCTCGAAAGTCGCCGATCGACAACCTCGCAGGCGAGCCATCGACTGTTCAGCTCCTAGGCTGAGAAGAGCTGACCAAGAACCCGACACCGAGGGTCGGTCGACGTCTCGGCATCCAACTCAGCCAACGAGACACTCTCGACATCGACCCGTGGACCAGGCCGTGCTGACCAATGAGCCACGACACATTCGTTCACAAACAGTTTGGCGCTACATATCGCTCTCGACTTGTGACCCGTTGGCACCAAAACCTGAGCCCGAGCAGAGTCGCTCGGCCCATAAGGTTCAGCTCGCGTCCGAGTCGCTATAGATTGCCCTCGACTTGCGACCCGTCGGTACCAAAACCTGAGCCCAAGCAGAATCGCTCGGCCCACAAGGTTCAGCTCGCGCCCAAGTCACTACAGATCACTCTCGACTTGCGACTCGTCGGCACCAAAACCTGAGCCCGAGCAGAGTCGCTCGGCCCACAAGATTCAGCTCATGCCCGAGTCGCTACAGATCGCTCTCGACTTGCGACCCGTCGACACCAAAACCTGAGCCCGAGCAAAGCCGCTCGACCCACAAGGTTCAGCTCACTCCCGAGTCGCTACAAATCGCTCTCGACTTGCGACCTGTCGGCACCAAAACCTGAGCCCGAGCAGAGCCGCTCGGCTCACAAGGTTCAGCTCGCGCCTGGGTTGCTACAGATCGCTCTCGACTTACGACCCGTTGGCACCAAAACCTGAGCCCGAGCAGAGTCGCTCGGCCCACAAGGTTCAGCTCGCGCCCGAGTCGCTACAGATCGCTCTCGACTTGCGACCCGTCGGCACCAAAACCTGAGCCCGAGCAGAGTCGCTCGGCCCACAAGGTTCAGCTCGTGCCCGAGTCGCTACAGATCGCTCTCGACTTACGACCCGTCGGCACCAAAACCTGAGCCTGAGCAGAGTCGCTCGGCCCACAAGGTTCAGCTCGCGCTCGAGTCGCTACAGATCGCTCTCGACTTGTGACCCGTCGGCACCAAAACCCGAGCCCGAGCAAAGTCGCTCGGCCCACAAGGTTCAGCTCGCGCCTAGGTCGCTATAGATCGCTCTCGACTTGCGACCCGTCGGCACCAAAATCTGAGCCCGAGCAGAGCCACTCGGCCCACAAGGTTTAGTTTACGCCCAAGTCGCTACAGATCGCTCTCGACTTGTGACCCGTCGGTACCAAAACCTGAGCCTAAGCAGAGTCGCTCGACCCACAAGGTTCAGCTCACGCCCGAGTCACTACAGATCGCTCTCGACTTGTGACCCGTCGGCACCAAAACCTAAGCCCAAGCAGAGTCGCTCGGCCCACAAGTATCAGCTCAAGCCCGGGTCACTACAAATCGTTCCCGACTTGCGACCCGTTGACCCCAAGCACAGCCACCAGATCAATCCAACGCCCGATCAATAGAATCAATCCCGCCCAAGACGCAGGGTGCCGCCTCTCTAGATCCCCTCACGATGAGTCAATCCAACCCAAGGATCACTCTGACACCGGCATGCCTCCTGGCCCTCGAAGGACCCCACTGTCACGACCTTAGCTGATTTTGCCTAAGGCGTGCGGCACCCTCGCGCGTCCGTCTGCAAAGGTCAGCCTCCCCGAAGCCTCCCATTGTCCCTTAGGACCAACAAAAGAGAGAACGGGTTAAAGAGAACGCCTCAATCGGGATCCACAAGCATACATGTCCGAAAAACACTTAATAGACAATGCAAATTACAAACAGACTTTACAAGCTCTGAATAGTTGCACAACAAAGGGTAAAATGGTCCATTACAGACCGAAAAGCTCTCGCACGTGTCCACATGACACAACCTTTATTTACAAGCCTAAAGAGGCCACCAACCCAACTAAAATGGGACTTATAAGCCTTCGGCCGCCCCTCTACCTGCTGTACAAGGCATGAACATGCCAAAAGACAACGGACAGACATAAGCATTACATCCAACATCTTGTTTAGAAGTTTGTCCGTTACATTCTCCCCCACTTATCCCTTCGACGTCCTCGTCGAAGCCTTTGTGAACACTGCAACTCTTCGCCTTTGCTGAGTCTTCAATCTTCTGCTCCAGCTGCAATGCGCCTCCTGGCTCCCAGCTGCTCTCCGTTGCTGTTTCTGAGTAGTCGAACCTTTGATCCGCCATGCTGCTTCAACTCGCCAATGACTTTGACTCTGGTGTGGGGTTGGCTGAGTTGTATTGATCCTCATTGATTCCTGCGGATCCACCAAATGAAGGAAAAGACCATCCTTACTGCGCCAGTCTCTCAAAATTTCCCCATACTGCTTGAACTGGGTGGATGCTTGTTGGAGCTTTAACGAGCATCGCCTCGCAAACTTCTGAAGTTTTGGGTCCTTCCTCCACAAAATCTACTCATTGACTCTTCTTTCAGTTAGTTGTCACATCCAAGTAGGTTCGCATCACTTCCGCTTTCGATTGGCATTTCGTAGGGAAATGAGGCGGACAATCTACTCTCAGTAGCACTGATCACCGTTGGTGAGGATTTGACAACTATTGTCTTCCATTATCTTCGAAGGGTCTTTGAACTTGTGCAGCGCTCCTCTGCTGGATAGATAAGAGAATTGGGGTACTCAGTTTCGCCCATTCTCTTAAGAGTTGAGAAGGCAAAAGTTACTTGACTTCGCCCGCCTCCTCGAGGTTGTAATTCATGCATCGAGCTGGTTACTGGCCTTCGCCTGCTCTTTGCTCACACTTCTGAAGCACTTGAAGTGTTTGCACTCCTTGCGTTGAGTTAGCTACTGTGATTCACCTTCTCAATGCCATTGAACTTCTGGAATGCAGGAAGTTTTCACCCCAACTTGGAGTAATTCTCTGATAGATGAGGTCGCCTCTGGGATTGTACCGTCTTCTCCATCAACCCTGCCGCCTACTCCACTGAGTAGCAAAGGTACAGCACTGCGTACTGCCTGCTTCGTTCCTTGGTCGTGCACTCTTGCATGACCCGAAGTCCTTCACTTACGGCTATCTTGATGAGAAACTTGTTGACACCGGTCTTACGAAGTTTCTTGGCCTCTGCCTTCAGCCTTGTCTCGGTACTTGGAGATTGCCTCTGCATGCTCCACCTCCTCGGCCCCTTTCACGACCAAGCGCTCTCCCTCCATGAGAGCAAGGGATCAATGACTTGCACGGAAGTCCCGCCTCTGCGGTACCATGGCGCTGCCATGCCCATGGCCCTACTATCCGTCGCCTCGCCTCTATATCCCTTTTCTGCATGATCAGTAGAAATGTCTCTGTGGCACTCCTCTGAGTTCACCTCCATTCTGACTGATGCTTGATTTCGGGTAGCTAAGTCCCTCTGGACTCGTCGTCGCTTCCTCGCCCCTTTCGACCCCCCTGCTTCAACACCTCTGTGTTCTCTAAGCAGTCCGTTTGGTCGATGGAAAGACAGACTGCAACTCCCATGCATGGCCTCTGCCATCACGTTGTAGAGTTTGCACCGATTCTGTTCTCCTTAGCTTCCTTGGTAGCAACGTTCGCTTACTCGACCTTGTCCTCTGACTTGTCGGGCTCCCTTAAGCGAATATGAGCTCTGGAGAAGTCCAACTCTCCAGCTGCTTCGATCATACCTCTACATGATCAAGTCCCTCCCATGGAACTCACTGGTACTTGCATTCGAACTTTTCCCTTGGTGGAACCCAGCCCCCATATGCTGATGACCAAGGTTTTCATCCGATGCAAAATTCGGTGCACGCCCGGAAGACCCGCCTCTGCGGTACCATGGCCTTCACTCCTTGAATCCATAGCCCTTCTTGCCGTCGTGTTGTTCACCAAAGCGGAGCTCCCAGTAGCTCCCGATCATACCTCCATATGATCTCATCCCTCACGGGACAATGTCGTGTGTGTCGCATTGCCACGAACTGTTCCACCACGATCCACTGCACCATGTCGCCTCCTGGTGACATCTCCATTGCATTCTGATCTTTGTGGAATAAACTCGAATTGTGAACCCTCCATGTGTGGCCTCTGCCAATACATCGCAGGGTCGCCTCCACCTTCGATTTTGTTCACTCCTTTGGCAATCGACCTTCATCCACCCACTCTTGGGTCACACCTAGATGAATCACCACTCTAGGACAGTCCGTCGCCTAGTAGCTCCCGAAGTCCACCGACTTCACTATAGTTTGTGCACCATTGTCTGGATCCTGTGCCTCTGCCCCTACCAGCGAACTCTCCGCTGCGCACTGCTTCCTTCATGGCAACTTGAATGGCAACACTGTGGCATATTCTTCAAGAGTACCCGCCTCTGCGTCCTCTTGCCCCGTGCTAAGGCCTTCTGAACCCAACTTCGCCTCCGCAAATTGAGTCGCCTTAGTTCCTCCATCAAATGCTCCTCCGAGATAAGGTGCATGTGCCCAGAAGCTCCCTTCGTCTTCAGCACCATGCAAGATGAGTCCGCTCCGTCAGAATGAAGGACCCATGGAACAACATGATCCTACCCTTGCCTCTGCAAGAGTTCATGTCTTTGACCTCTGTCTAAGGAAAGCACTGTGCTTCTGCTCCATGTTCCAACTTCTCTACTGGCTCCCTTCATGCGGCTTGGGTACTTCGCCAAGTTACACCCAAGTTGCTCCGCTCCTCGTTTTTGCATTGAGTCGATGGTGGCCCTCGCGCCCTCCATTCCACGGGTCAGCCCTCCCTTGAGTCCGATCTCCATATCGACTCTAAGTGTGCCTTCATTTAAGTTGCTTCAGGTTTCTCCCCCACTTGATCTTGCAATGCATCCACCAATGCATTCTCTCGAGCGAGATCATGCGACAACTCCTCGCCACTTGCTCAGTCCATCGAGCTTCGTGAAGTTGTTGTTTGTGAGGTACTCCTCCTCAACATGTGAAGTCCGTCTCACATGATTCTCCCTCTGGAGTGCCGAGACTTATCCCTCCTAGATAACTGTCCCGTTGGAGCAACATCTCTCTTCGTTTCGGAGACCCCCATCCCCTTGGACTACTCCGATCTGCTGAACAAACTGTGCATTGTTCTGCCTCTTGCAAACGCACTTGCTAGATTGCGCCTCCACGTCAATACAGCCACGGCCGCACCCCTCAAGGCCTAGCAACATGCTAAACTCGTTGCACACTTCAGCCTCCTCCGGACGTATCCTTCACATGACGAAGAGAAAGTTTCAATGCTCCATGGCGCCGAGTCTCGGTCGCCTTGGGATGGCCACGAACATTCCATCGTCCGCATACAAGCCCATGCATGAGTACCAAATTCTTCGAGTTAGCAATTCCCCTCACCTCTGTGAGCTTTGCATAACTCTTTTGGTCGTTGAACAACTCATTCCACCTTGGATGGTCTCATTCTTGCCAAGCGCCTCGCTTGCCTAGAGCACCATCAAGTATAGTTGTCAACGTTGAGCCGTAGCTCAAACTCAGCCATCCCAACCTTTGTGCGCTCCAAATTCAACCAAGCTTGCCTGTTCTCGTGGTGCCTCTTGCGCGAAGGGTTGGCTATTCCTCTGAATACCAATCTCAGATGCTCGCTCCTCTGAGCGACTCTTTTCCCTACATCTCCATGCCCGTTTTCCCTCAAACGGTCGCGCGTGTGCTGACTGCCCTCAACGCAGCCCCGCTAGGTCCCCCACGTTTGCATGTCAAGTGTTTCTATGAGTGCTTGTCCCGCTCTGATACCATAATGTCACGACCTTAGCTGATTTTGCCTAAGGCGTGCGGCACCCTCGCGCGTCCGTCCGCAAAGGTCAGCCTCCCCGAAGCCTCCCATTATCCCTTAGGACCAACAAAAGAGAGAACGGGTTAAAGAGAACGCCTCAATCGGGATCCACAAGCATACATGTCCGAAAAACACTTCATAGACAATGCAAATTACAAACAGACTTTACAAGCTCTGAATAGTTGCACAACAAAGGGTAAAATGGTCCATTACAGACCGAAAAGCTCTCGCACGTGTCCACATGACACAACCTTTATTTACAAGCCTAAAGAGGCCACCAACCCAACTAAAATGGGACTTATAAGCCTTCGGCCGCCCCTCTACCTGCTGTACAAGGCATGAACATGCCAAAAGACAACGGACAGACATAAGCATTACATCCAACATCTTGTTTAGAAGTTTGTCCGTTACACCACGACACGCCTTGGATGGGAGGGAGAAGTGATATGATAAATTATGGACCCCAGGCACGTCACCACATCCCACACGCAAAGTCAGAACCCGTACCAAAATGTCACACGTCATGACATCCCACACGCCTCATTCTGATAAATCCAGGACGTCATCACTCTCGCACGCAAGGTTAGAGCCCATGCGTGCTGAGATGCTGTCCGACACATCCATCACCTCGAACCGCGTATGATCCACCCTCATGTCATAATATAAGAACCCTTCGTGGATACCCAAGGGGGGGGAAGAGAAAAAAAAAAATTCAACTAACTTGCTCGTCGGAGGGGCCACGACCGGGGATCACCCGACGAAGGCCTTTTTCTGTAGGAAAGTAGCCGCCCATGATTCACGGGCGCCCCAACCTCGAAAGTCGTCGATCGACAACCTCGCAGGCGAGCCATCGACCAACTATTCAGCTCCTAGGCTGAGAAGCACTGACCATGAACCCGACACCGAGGGTCAGTCGATGTCTCGACGTCCAGCTCAATCAACGGGACACTCTCGACAACGACCCGTGGACCAGGCCATACTAACTAATGTGCCACAACACATTCGTTCACAAACACAAGAAACTGTATATATATACAGTGAGTGCCAAATGTGTGGAGTCATCAAATCGACACCACCACCGACTGCTGCTGCTGCTGGTTTCGTGGGATGCAAATGACGAGTAAACTGGCATGATCGATGGAGTCACGAAATGACCCCACCATTGACTTCACCGAGTCTCCCGCCTTCGCAAGCACGATGCTCTAAAGTGGGATTCCATTTCCACGTCCGGCCTAACACCGCCCTCAAACAACAATAATTAATGCTGCTTTCTTCCCTTCTGTACTTTCGAGGAAAAGAGAGAGGAGAAGAGAACAAGTCTCGCAAACGCACCGAGCATTCCTTTTCCGTTTCCACCTCGCCCTCATTGGTGGTGGGATGGGGAAGATGCATGGATGATTTATGAAGATGCATGGATCAGCTTTACCAAGTGGGGAAGCGTCACTCAACTGTGCAAAAGCTTGTGAAGGGCACAGAGATCCTTACATAAGCTTCTTCATGCGTTTCATCAACCATTCAAGAATATCAAATCCTCCTTTTTTTTTTCTTTTTTTTTTTGTTGAAAAGAATGATAACAAACATGCTCCAAATTCCAAATCAAATATCCAAGTGTATGTCATATCCTCAAATCGATATCAGTCTCAACAATGTAGGTCCACAAGTTCGCCATAAAAATAGCATAGACTTTTTGAGTACCTTATCAATAAAATTCTTTTGTCATAATCTTATAATATCCTGAGATCTATCTCGGTCTATTTGGATTCATAATATAAAATAGGCAATCTTTCATCTTAAAATTTCTAAATAGAAATTTCTTGGTTTCGTACAATATGCTTATATCATTTATGGCAAGCAGAATATCATCCACATATAATATTAAGAAAATAAATTTGCTCCCACTGAATTTGTGATACACGCAATTATCAACAGCGTTCATCTTAAACCTAAATGAGATAATTTCTTGATGAAATTTGTGATACCATTGATTAGATGTCTGTTTTAGCCCATAAATAGATTTTATCAATTTACAAACCATTTTCTTTGGATCTTCTAACACAAAGTATTCTGGTTATACTATATAAATTATTTTATCAATGTTTCCATTGAGAAATACTGTTTTAACATCCATATGATGAAGCTCCAAATCAAAATGTGCGACTAGAGCTATAATTGTCCTAAATGAGTCCTTCGTTGAAACCGGAGAAAATATTCCTTTAAAGTCAATCCCTTCCTTTTAAGTATAGCCCTCTGCCACAAGAGATGTCTTATACCTCTCCATATTACCATTAGAATCCCTTTTAGTTTTAAAAATTCATTTACAACCAATGGGTTTCACACCTTCCGGTAACGAAACAAGTTCCCAAACTTTATTGTCTTGCATAGACTTATAGTCTTGATTCATTGCTTCAATCCACTTATCCGAATTGGAATCCTCCATGGCTTGACGGAAGCTGATTGGATCTTCTTCCATTATACCACTATTTTCTTCATGTTCTTAGAGAAATACCATATAATCATCCAAAATCGCACTCTTTTCCTTAGTGGATTGTCGTAAAGTTGTTGGCTATTGCGGCATAGATTCTTGAGGATGTTGAGTTTGTTCCTCATGAATAATTTCTTCATACTGCATAGGAGTTGAAATGACTATATCCTTTTTAAGTACTGAATTTATCACATCGGTGGCAACTATATGAATTGGATTAGACTGAATAAATTCGTCCTCAAAGGTAAAGTCTTTTACCTTATTTCTCCCTCCAAACTCAATATCATCAAAGAATGTAGCAATACCCGTCTCAAAAATATTTTTCGATTTAGGATCATAAAATTTGTATCCCTTAGATCACTCAGAATAACTAATAAAGTAACTACTTACTATTCGATGTTCCAATTTCTTTTCATTAGGCCGGGAAGGCTTTGCCTTAGCTGGACAACCCTATACATGAAAGTGTCTTGGACTAGTCTTTCTCCCAGTCCAAAGCTCATAAGGTGTTTTTGCAGTTGCTTTAGTTAGTACTCTATTAAGAATGTAAGCTGTAGTTTTTGTTGCTTCTCCCCAGAGTGACTTTGGCAAAGTAGATTGAGAAATCATACTTCTTACTACGTCCTTAAGTATACGATTTCGTCTTTCAACTACACCATTCATGCTAGGTGACCCGGGCATTGTATACTAAGGGACAATTCCACAATCCTCTAGATATAAAGCAAATTGTTCTGGACATTGTTCACTTGAGCCATCATTTCTGTCGTAATATTCTCCTCCATGATAAGATCTGACGCTTTTTATCCTTTTGCCGAGTTGATTTTCAACTTCAGTTTTAAATGCTTTGAACACATCCAAAGACTGAGATTTTTCATGTATCAGATGCACAAGTATCCATATCTAGAGTAATCGTCTATGAATGATATGAAGTATTGTTGACCATTCCATGAAGGTATAGAAAATGTGCCACAAATATCGGTATGTATCAATTCTAGGACATCCATAGTTCTATATGCACATGACCTCTTAGGTTTGGTTTGTTTATCTTTAATGCATTCAACATAAATATCTAAACCTGATAATTCAATAGGATTAAGAATTCCTTCTGACATAAGTCTTTCAACTCTATTTCTAGAGATATGACACTAACGTTTATGCTATAATACACCAGAATTTTCAATTTTACATTTAGTACATCGTAATTCCGTATTCAAGGATTCATGATAGAATATTATAGTATTAAGTAAATATAGACTATCATAAGTCATAACTGAACCAGTTTCAATCAGATTTAAATTTAAATTAAAGACAAAGAAAACTGATTATTTTTAAATGAACAAAAATAACCAGATTTGTGGAAATAAGAAATAGAAATTAAGTTCCGATGACGGTACAACAAAAGTGTCTTTCAAATTCAAATAATATTCAGTATATAATAACAATATTAAATATGCATATAGCTTCCACATCTATCAATTTTTCATCCCTCACATAAATGCTTCTCTCAACATTATTGGGCCTTCGATAGCTTATACAATCTTGCATTGATACATTGATGTTAGTTGTTGCATCGGAGTCTAACCACCAAGTGTTTCTAGGTACTGAAGTTAAATTGACTTCTAAACAAACCAAAGTAAGGAATGTTCCCTTTTTAGCATGCCAATCATGATATTTGAAATTGTCCTTTTTTAAATGCCCAGAATTCTTACAGAATAAACAAGTATTATCCTTATTTTGTTTCTTCTGTATTGGACCCTTATCAGCCTCATTCTTTTCAGATTTGTATTTTCTTTTGTTGCCCTTAAAGTTGGTTTCGTTTAGAACCGATACTGAATTAAGGTTAACAAATATTTTTACAAGAGAACATAAATAAGAGAACAATAGATAACCACAAATTATGTTCATATATATTACCATAAACTTATAAATTCAAATAATGATATAACACATCTTAAGATACTAAGTGCAACATTAATATCTTGTCTTTGGACTTCAATATTAATTGCTAGTGGTAGTCTTGTTGTAATGATCAAATACTGATAATAAGGCATATCAAATGATAAACTTATCGTTGGATTGATTTATTATTTATATATATAACTTTATAATTGTCACGTATTTACCATTACTGTATATATAAAATCCTACCAATCATTAATCTTCCTTTGGGCTGGGTAATTACCGCATGGATATAAATACACACTATATTTAATATTTTCATGAGAAATGTTATATATGAGAGGTCACTTTACGACTTCGTACATTACTCGATCTAATATTAAACAATCACTAATTGAATTTGAAACATATTAGTCCAATTGATTTGACCTTAATTTGTTGTCTAAAATATTTAATACATGTAAACCATTCAATTTATGTCAATAAACAACTTTATAGAACAAATATTATGTTTAAACCAACGTAACATTACAACAATATTATTATTAATTAAATTTATATATTACAATAACATAATTAAACCAACATAATATTATAATAATATTATTATTAATTAAAATTTTATATTGCAATAATATAATTAAACTAACATAATATCTAATTAATTAAATTTATATATAACATCAGAGAAAGGCACTGAACTGAATGTGAAGTATGTTGTAGCATGATTACATAAAACCATCATCTACCCGATGATGATAGAACCAAATCACTTCAAAATACTAACGTAACATCATTAAAATACATGAAAAACAAGTCTAGATGTTCAGCAATCATTGTAGGATGGCTCTGATACCAATTATTGGTTTTTAATATATCAAATATGGATCAAACAAATATTTTATAGAATCAAAACTAAATTTTGGTTCAAAATATGTTTTATAGATCCAAAACAATGGTTTTAGAATATTTTCATAAAATTTATTAAATCCATAATAATATACATGAAATTTTATAATAATTAATAAACATATTAACATGGAAGCGTACGTGATGAATCCTATTTTCTGAATTAATCAATGATTTGATCGGACGAAAAGAAATACTGCAACCAGGACCATTAACCTTATTTATAGTCTTCAACGTCGCAAGAAAGTAAGGTTTTGACCCACGTTAAAGCAGAATTCTGTGCACTCCCCAACAAACGTCGTTGATTCTACCAGTTTTGGAATGATATGACATACAATATTATCGAATATATAAGAGATGATCTGCTGATTAATAGAGTCAAAGTATATATCGACGTCGGAGTCGATTTCTTTACGGGGATGATGTGATTTGCACGCGGTGTTATGAACGCATTCCCAGTCTTCCTTCGATCGTCTACCCTTTCAGACATACCATGCGGTCGCTGATACGAATGCAGAACAACAAGTGCATGATTGTTGAAACCTCTCGTGAAGCGTAGACTCTGCAGGCTGCAGCAGCATGGAGTCCACGGGCACCACAGCGGAGGAGGACATTATAATGGTGAGAGTACAATCTGACCGATTCAGAGATTAATTCTACTATATTTCCACGGAACCGTCCAAACAAAAACGAGCGTCGTCGCCATCAGGCTCGAAGGGAAGCGCGTGGAATTAGTCCAACGGTAGCGCAGTTTAGTAAGATGAATCCACCCTCCCCGTGGAAGTCTTCCCTGCACTCCTTTTTCTGTCGATCTGGAAGAAAGCGAAGACTGATGGCCACCTCAGTCATGATCTAGATAGTTATCATGATCTAGTGGTTACAGGATGATTTCAATAACCACCTCAGTCATGATCTAATAGTTATATGATGATTTCAATAACTACCTCAATCTAGTAGTTATAGGGTGATTGTTACTAGGTCCTATAACATTTGGTATCTTGTAAATATTCTTATCAATCCTCCTGTTTTTAAATACTATATCTTTCTTGAGTCGAAAGGATTCTTTTTACTGTAGTATTCTGTTTTTTCCTTGTTACTAGGTCCTATAACATTTGGTATCTTGTAAATATTCTTATAAATCCTCCTGTTTTTAAATACTATATCAGTTTTCTTGAGTCGAAAGGATTCTTTTTACTCGTATTGTAGTATTCTGTTTTTGGTATCTTGTAAATATTCTTATCAATCCTCCTGTTTTTAAATACTATATCAGTTTTCTTGAGTCGAAAGGATTCTTTTTACTCGTATTATAGTATTCTGTTTTTTCCTTGCTCCTTCATCCCCAACATTTGTGGTATCAGAGCCTACCTAGTTTCAATCTGAACTGGGCATTATAGCTTTCAATGACAATTCCATATCTCAACCTCTTATTCCCATCTTCTCGGGCAAATGCTATAAATTTTGGAGTATCAAGATGAAGACTCTATTCAAGTCTCAAGATCTTTGGGACTTAATAGAGAATGGATATACATATCCAGATGACGAAATCAGGTTGAGGGAGAATAGAAAGAAGGACTCAAAGGCATTGTTTTTTATTCCACAAATTGTACATGAGACGATCTTCTCAAGAATTACAGCAGCGACAACTTCAAACCCTTCGTCGTGAGTTTGAAATTTTGTTTATGAAAAGCAATGAATCGATACAAGTTTTTCTTTCTCGAGTGACTGAAATTGTTAGTCAAATGAAATCTTATGGTGAACATCTTCCTGATCATATAATTGTTACAAAAGTTTTGAGAAATTTAACTCCGAAATTTGATCATGTTGCCGCAATTGAGGAGTCAAAATATTTATCTACATATTCATTTGATGAACTAATGGGTTCCTTGCAAGCACATGAAACAAGGTTGAACAAGTCACTTGAAAAAAGTAAAGAAAAAGCATTTCAGGTTAAGGGGGAGTCTTCTACTTCAAAAAAAGATAAAAAAATCAGCAAGAAGAGGACGTGGCAAAGGAGGATTTCGTGATAGAGGAAATGAAAGAGGAAGAGGACACTTTGATGGGCATGATGAACAGGCAATTAAATTATAATCAAAGAAATTACAAGAGTGGAATTCAATGTCACTATTGTAAAAAGTTTGGTCACATGAAGGCAGATTGTTGGAAAAGAGAAAATCGAGCAAGCTATGTAGAGAAAAATAAAGAAAATAGTAAGTTGTTTATGACTCATTCACAAGTTCATAATATCTCAAATGATATTTGATTTTTGGATAGTAGATGTTCTAATCATATGTCAATCATAAAATCAATATTTAGAGATATTGATGAGACTTACAAGTTGAATGTTAGACTTGATGATAACAAGTAAATCAAAGTGGAAGGGAAAGGAACAATTGAAATGAAGACAAATAAAGGGAAGGTAAAATACCTTGATAATATTTTCTTTGTTCCTACTTTATCACATAACTTGTTGAGTGTTGGACAATTAGTAGATGCTCAATATTTAGAGATATTGATGAGACTTACAAGTTGAATGTTAGACTTGGAGATAACAAGCAAATCCAAGTGGAAGGGAAAGGAACAATTGAGGTGAAAACAAATTAAGGGAAGGTAAAATACCTTGATAATGTTTTCTTTGTTCCTACTTTATCACATAACTTATTGAGTGTTGGACAATTAGTAAATGCTGGATATTCAGTAATATTTGATGATGGTACATGCACTATTAAAGATAAAAAATCTGATTTGATTATAGTAAATGTTTGCATGACGCAAAACAAGATGTTTTCACTTGATGTGTCAAATATTGAGAGGTATGCGCTTGCCGCAACTCAAAAGAATGAGTCTAGTTTATGGCATTTAAGATATGGACACCTTAACATTAAGGGTTTAAGGTTGTTAAGTCAAAAATGAATGATTTTCGGATTGCCCAAGATTAATACACTTGATGTATATAAAGGATGTATTTATGGTAAATAAAGTAAAAAATCATTTCCTATTGGAAAAGCATGGAGAGCATCCAATTATCTTGAATTAATTCATGCTGACTTATGTGGACCTATGAATATAAAATCATTTGGTGGAAGTCAATATTTTTTATTGGGTATATTTTTTGAAATTGAAATCTGAAACATTTGATAATTTTCGAAAGTTTAAGGCACTTGTAGAAAGATAAAATGGTAGATATATAAAGACACTTCGGACAGATAGAGGTGGTGAATTTTTATCTAAAGAGTTTAATTCTTTTTGTGAATAAAATGATATTCATATAGAATTGACAGCACCATATACACCGGAGCAAAATGGTGTAGCTGAACGTAAGAATCGGACTATCGTTGAAAAAGCAAGAAGTTTGGTTAAAGAAAAACATCTTCCAAATCAGTTTTGGGCAAAAGCAGTTGCAATAGCAGATTATTTGTTGAATATTTCACCAACAAATGTTGTTATAAATCGAACTCCCTTTGAGGCTTGCTATGGTATGGAACCAAGTGTTAGACATCTAAGAAATTTTTGTTGTATTGCTTATGCTTTGGTGAATTCACAAAATCATCACACGCTTGATGAAAAATCTGAAAAATACATCTTAATTGGTTATTCCTTACAATCGAAAGCATATCGATTATATAACCATGTTAGTGACCAAGTCTCAGGTCATCGGATTCATGATTGAATCGGTGGATCGAGATTTAATATTAATTTAAAAATAAATATAATATATTGTAACATATTAAAAATACAAAATATATAACATAATATTATAAGAATATTGTATTATAATAATTCAATGCATTCTTCACAACAATATTATTACATTCAACAATTATGTTTCCATCGTCACAATACACACATTTAGAAAGATGAAACCAAAAAGAAGAGAGAGAAATATTGAAAAGAAACAATTACATGATCTCAACGATGTCATCTTGCAAGATTCAAACTTATTATGGATACAACACACAAGACACTCCCACTTTTGATGTCGTCTTCACCCTCAATCAGTTGTCGATGAAGCAATTCTTATCTTGATGGCAACATAAGCTTTATCATATATTTTATCAACCATCTGAAAATAGAAAATCCTCCAATTTTTCTTGAACAACATGATGATAAATACGCTCCATAATCCAACCAAATATCCGAGTATGATACTCAGATAATATGATGGCATAAAGAATCCGTCTTTGTTGTCTTCTTTTGTCACGTTAAGATCGTAGCAACTCTTGGTGAGGGGAGCTCCACATAGATATGTATTGCCAATATAAATGGATGAGTCATTGAGTGTTTGTAGTTGATTTCCCGAAGGAATAACTCCTGATAAATTGTTGTAAGACAGATTCAAGTGATTCAGAGAATACAGGTCTGACAAGCTTTGAGGAATGCCTCCGGATAACTTATTAAATGATAGATCCAGAGTTTCCAATGACTTCATGCCACCAATTGTCGCTGGTATTTGGCCGACAAAATTATTTCTTGATAGATTTAAAGTTTGGAATGTCGAAAGAGACCCAATTTCTACTGGGATTTCTCCCGTCAAATTATTGTTTGAAAAGTCTATAATATTGACAAGGTAAACAATGGTTGAAAAGACGAGACTTTTTCCCTTTATAGTTAGAGTGATGCTATCATCATAAGTGTCATAAAGTTGACCCCTACTCAATACACGATAAGTTATATGGAATGTACTAGTCAATTTTCGTTGCCTATAAGTTTTTGTTGCAATTAAATTGCCAAGGGAGCGTGGAATTGGACCTGATAAATTATTATTAGCAAGGTCGATAATATGTAGATGATGAAGTTGTCCAAGCTCAGTAGGAATGTTACCAAAAAACATATTTGAGCATAGCCGGAGTACCTCTAGGTTTTGAAAATTTTGTGCAATCCACGTAGGTATGCTACCTGAGAATTTATTATCGCCAAGATCAAGAAAAACCAGTCCACTGCAATTTTTCAATGACAACGGAAGATGCCCATGTAGACTATTATTGTTTAAGTGCAAAGACCGAAGCTGAGTCAACTTTTCAATAGAGCTAGGAATTTCTCCCGAGAGATTATTATCTGCTAGATTAATGTAGATAATAAAGTTTGTCTCTTGCCAACACCAAGGGATTTCACTTGATATTTGGTTGCTCGATAGATCGAGGATACGAAGTTGTGTCAAGTTGCAGACAAATGATGGTATGCTCCCATTGATATGGTTATGTGAGAGATCCAACAGTTCCAATTCTAGTGGGAGAGAAATTGATGACAACGATCCCGAAAAGGAATTATTATACAGATACAAATAACTCAAGTAAGGTGGCAAACGAGGAATAGGGCCTTCAAGCAAATTCATACTTAGTTTCAGAGTGGACAGGTTTGTCATGTGCTCCAAGAAAGTTGGCAAAGTACCATTAATCTGATTTTGGGAGAGATTTATAGAAAAAGCGGGAATGTTCCAAAACCAATCAGGCAAGACGTCCTCGATGCTTGTGTTCGACATACCCAAATCGTTAATGGAGTTTTGTGAACGGAGCCATCTTGGAAATGCAGGCCCCAACTTACAAGACTTCAGTTGAATGGATCGGAGTTGAAAAGGAGGAACCCAATCATAGTCTACTGAGATGACTAGGGAGTTTTCGGATAGATCAAGCTCACTTAGTTCGGTTAGGTTATCGAAATGGAGTTCAGACACGGTGCCCTCTAGGGAATTACTAGAGAGAGAAAGAAAAATGAGGTTGGAAAGCTTGCCAATCTCAGTAGGTATCGTTCCAAAGAGTAAATTACCACTGAGATCTATATATTCTATACTATTCAAATTTCCAATCTCAGTGGGTACGGGACCTGAAAGAGAATTATGACTAAGAAAAAGTTTTCTTAGACGAGTCAAATTCTTAATCCCATCAGGTATGGGTCCAAAGAGTGAATTACCACTCAGATCGATAAGTTTTAAACTATTCCACATTCCAACCTCAGTGGGTACGGGACCTGAAAGTGAATTATCATTAAGATGAAGTTCTCTTAGACCAGTCAAATTTCCAATCCCAGCGGGTATGGCACCATGAAACATAGAAAAACTGAGATCAAGATAAGAGAGGCTGTGGAGTTTCCATAGCCAGTTGGGGAAGGTGGAGTTGAAGAAGTTGTCACTGATGTCCAGAATGGCCAGTGCTGTGAGGTTGACATGGGAAAGAGAAGAGGGGAGGTCGGTGAGGCCACAGTATTGTAAATGTAGCTCCTCCAGTGAGGACAACATGTTCACCGCTTGAAGCCAATTGTGGGAGGCCATGGAAAGTTTCACAAAGCTCATGTCGAGGTATCTCAAGGAAGTGAGACGCGAGAGCCAGTGCAGGCCATCGGTCGATAAGCCATCCGAATAGAGATCGAGAGAGCGGAGGGTGGACAGGTTGCCCAGCTGGGACGGAATGACTCCGCTGAAGTTGGACCAGGAGAGGTCGAGATAGGTCAACTTGGGAAGGGAACCCAAAAATTCCGGGATTTGGATCCCACCGAAGTCATTGTTGCTGAGGTTGAGGCGCTCCAAATGAGTTAGCAGGAGCAAGGATGGTCTGATCTCACCTCCGATAGACGTCTCATCGTTATAAGGGTCTGAATTCTGGAGGTTGAGCTCCACGACATGGCCGGTTCTGTTGTCACAGACCACCCCGCTCCATCTGCAGCAGTCTACTCGGCCTCTCCATGATGACAAACTGCTAGAAGGATCCTTGACGATGCCGGTTTTGAAGTCGAGGAGGGCGTCCCTCTCACCCTCTACGCACCCCTTCGTCGTCGGCGTTGTTGCCGCCGTGAACAAAAGAATGCTCGTAAGCCAAAGCCCGAAAGAGTAGTGCCGTGGCACAGGGTGTGTGCTACTGGTGCAATAGTCCATGAGGCTGTTTGGTGAGTGGATAGTGTACTGAGAGATGGAAGGCGGCGGAGGACATGTATATATAGAGTGGGTGTGGGGGCGTGATGGCCCTCCCCTCCCGCAACCCATCATAGACTCCTGTGAAACGTTAAGATTGATGCACTGGTAGCGATGTATAGATAAAAAACATGACTTTTGTGGGATTCGACTCCTTCCGGACCTGCAGTCCGTGCACCTTGCAGCTTACTCGAACTTGGTTTCTACCCTGCCTGGGTCCCAAAGTTGGGGCTCGGTTCGCAAGAACGAAAGAGATTGATACTGGATTACAAACTTGAAAGATACGGCCATTTAATCGGCCTTGTTGGATTGCGTAGAACGTCTCATTCGGCCCGAATGCGATAGTGTGGAATCGAATTCATGCCTCCCTCATTCCACACGGTTTGATTCTGATGTCCGCACATCGGAACGCATCATCTTCTTAGCCAAGATAAAATGTATGGAGGCGATGAATACCTTATTCCAGGGGTCGAAATGTCGCCACCACATGTCAAACGTCATCACGGAAGACGACGTGGATGAAGACTCCGACCCACCGCAAATGATTCCTCACCCAATATAACACGGTAAGCCATCGCTTTACATGTAGCGTCCTTCCGAAGGAGGGAGACTCGACGATGTTTGTAGCCGAACGCACGCTTCGCTTTCACATGTGTGCAAGTCTTTGTTGGGAACCCAAAGGCACGCAACAAATTGATTCGTTTGACACACAAGTGGTGAAGATGATGAGGATTTCCCACCATTTTTGTGTTGAATTTTGTGGGTAATTGTCCCCACACGAGCGAAAGAAATGGCTGCAATTTTTCTTTTCTTTTTATCTCTTTAGTTTTCTACAAAATTGCACTTGTTTTTATTCCCTTCAAAATTAATGATTTCGTACTTATTTAAATTTAACTTGATTATGCAATTCTTATTACCTAATCACCAATAAAGATGTAGATTTACAACGCAAATGGATGGATCCCAAGTTGATTCCCCTATGCTTTTGTTCCCCAGAGACCATCCTGGCTAACACCCAAATGGACAGATGACATGCACTGAGCTACCTTGGAGCTACCTATTTATAAGTATTGAAAGAGAGACTTTAATCCCTCAACTATAATATATATTCTTCTTGTTTAGTTCTTATAGGTTCTTGTTTAGTTCTTATAGGTCCTATAAGATAGTTCTATAATAAGTAATTAAGATAGTTCTTCCTATTTCTTAAAAAATCCTACTTTAATATAGTGGCTAATATATTACATCAGAATCCAATTAGTTATATTATATATATCTTATCCAATTATAAATGACTAGAAAAACTAATATTCTCCACTTAACCCATTAATTGATAAGATATAAAAAAATATTTAAAATCAAAATAAATAAAATAAATTTTATTTAAAAATAATTTTACCTAATTGGATTCCAAAGAATTTTGAAAAACATTTTATACATGGCCATGAATTTTAAAATAAGTCAATAAGTCCAATAAACATAATAATACTATATTAAGTTCAACTATCAATGTGAGTCATAATTGTTATATATCATCAATGTCATACTCTTTTCTATATACCACAACATTATTAGTATTTCCTAATATAATTTATAATGACTCATATAATTTGTCTTATCAAGACAATCATGTTATTACATTCAACTATAATATGCATAAATATAAATGTAAACAGGATATCAAAAACAAATAATTTTAATTAAGCAAAAAAATATCAATAATAGCATCAATCTAAACATTTATCACCGTATCTTTTATGACTTACTCAGAAGCCCGTTCTAAGAACATGTTCTTTTAATATTTTACATTATAAAGCTTTTGTTAATAAATCAGCAATCATCGGTGCTTAGGTTGTCAATTGACACTTATTGTTTCTGGACTCTTTCTTTAACCACCAAGTACTTTATCTCGATATGCTTGGAACCACTAGAGTACTTGTTAGTCTTAGAGAAGAAAATTGTTGTGCTATTATTACAAAATATCTTCAATGACTTGATAATTGAGTCAATCATACCAAGTCCTAAGATGAAATTTCACAACCATAAAACTTGATTTGTGGCCTTAAAGCATGCCACAAATTCAGCTTCCATTTTTTATGATACAATAAGCGATTACTTTATACATTTCCAAGAAATTATCCTACCAGCTAACATAAATACAAATCCTGAAGTGGATTTCCTACTATCAAGGTAATTTGCAAATTTAGCATATGAATATCCTATCACTTCAAGCTGATATAATCTATTATATGTGAGCATATAATCTTTCGTATCTTCCTAGCATATAATAGACTTTCAATTGCGCACTCATAAGAAATATTTTTTGTTTATTCTTTTCTAAATCATTTTTTGGGCATTCTAAAATTTTTACCTTTGGTAATAGGTATATCATTAGCTTATATTAAATCTCTCTAAGATATGATTAATATATGCTTTCTGAGTCAATCCTAATAATCCTTGAGATCTATCCTTGAATATCTCAATGTCAATAACATATGCTGCCTTATTCATATCAACCATCTTAAAGTTCTTGTTAGAAATATCTTGGTTTCGTGCAATAAACCAAGATCACTACTAGCAAGTAAAATATATGTTGAATCTTAAATTTTAATGATGAAACCAATTAAAAAGTGTTTATGATTTAATATACGTTTTGAGTGACACAAGATGCTTCGATCAGGGAGAGACAATTAAAGTATGAAGAATCATGTTGGGCCAGTGGAACATATCAGAAGATTGGACGTCGAGCCGGATGATCAGTCGACGTATCGATAGAAGGCTTCGGGCCATGGTTTTGGGCATCGGGCCAAGAAGAGCGGAGATTGCACCAAGGATATCGGAGTTGTGGAGGTCAACTGGTCGATTGGGCAATGGCCCTGCAAGAGAGGATGATGCGTCAAAAAATCAGACGAAGCATCGATAAACTAATGACATGCCGAAAAACATAATTCGTGCTTAGTAATAATTGTTTAGATCGAAGTATGTTTCATATATGCAAGATTAACTACAATAGCAAGGCATAAAGCAAAATGAAGTCCCGGTGTTAAGAACGCGATTTTGTTGGGAGTTCGAGAGTTCGTCGGAAGTCCGAACGTTCGTCGGAAGTTCTACCGGAACCAACTGAGAAGTCCAGGAGCTTGCTAAAGAAGCTTGTCGAAACTAGCCAAGGATCATCGTGAAGTCTAGGAGCTTGCCAGGAGTCCGTTGGAACATTGCCAAGAGATCGTCGGAAGTTCGCTGGAAGATCGTCGGAAGCTCGCCGGAAGAAACCTTGACTTATCGGACTTATTTAGCTTAATGTATACCTTACAATTCGTAGTTAGCATATAATTGAGATTGAAATTTGGCCAACCCAATTAGGGGCTAGTTGGACCCATGTAAGGACTGTGTTGGGTCCAATAAAAGGCCCAAACAGTGACCCAAGAGGTGGCACCATCGTGACACAATCTTCGAGACTGTGTCAAGTGGTGGTATCGCCAGTCTGGGTGGTGGTACCGCCCAGACAAAGTCTCTGAGAGACTATCATATTGTGGTACCGCTAATGTGGGTGGTGGTACCGCCCAGTGGTAGGGTGTCAAGCGGTGGTACCACCCAGCAGGCTGTGGTACCGCCCGTAACCAGGAAACCCAAGATGGGATATTTTTAGGCTCCAAGTTTGAATTAACTTGAGGCCTATAAATAACCCTCTCATCCCTAGTTAACATACACAAGCACAAAGAATTTAAAAGTGAGAAAACGCTATTGCAATCTATAGAGATGAGTGAGTACTTGTAAAGGTTATCTCCTAAACCTATGAAAAGGAGAAGGGTGTAAAAGGGTAGTTGATCTTCGCTCATTGAAAGAAGATCGATAGTGGATGCCGGTGGCCTCGACGAAAGAGGAATCGATAGAGTGGATGTAGGTCACGACGACCAAACCACTATAAAAATCTGGTTTACTTTTCTTTTGTGCAATTTAAAACCTCCTTACTTACTGTTATACTCTTCCGTACACTCCTAAGTTATCTTCCGAAGAATCAGTTTTAATCGAACGAATATTTTCAAACCGACGTAATTTACCGTTGCACTAATTCACCCCACCCCGCTCTTAGTGCCGGCTCGTTCCTAACAATATCATCAACATATAAGACCGGTATATGTACTGATCAATAGTGTTTTCATTAAATCTGAAGGAAGTAATAGTATTATGAAACTTTATATACTATTATCTAGAAGCTTATTTAAGGTAATAAATAGATTTCTTAAGTTCACAAGCTCAACTTTCTTTTCCTTTTTCGATGAATCATTTAGGTTATTCTATATAGATTTTCTCAACCAAATCCCCATTCAGAAATATTATTTTCACATCCATCTGATGTAACTCGAGATTATAATGAGCTACTAATGTCATGATGATTCTCAACGAGTCCTTTTTTAGAAACTAGAGAAAAAGTCTCATTATAGTTGATGCATTTTTTCCGAGAAAAATCTTTGACCATAAGTCTGACTTTATATCATTCAATATTGCCCGTTGAATCACGTTTTATCTTAAAGACCCATTTACATTCAACTCTTTTATAATTATTGAGCAATTCGATGAGTTTCCGGATATCATTCTGGACCATTGATTTTAACTCTTCTTGTATTGCATCGTACAAGAATCATTACTTTTTATGACTTGTGAAAATAAAAAGGGGTCTCTTTTTATTCCTATATCATAATTTGATTGTTGTAGATATATCACATAATCATCAGAAATTACATATTTTCTTTTTCTTTGAAATATTCTCAAAGCTATCGATTATGATTGTTCTACAAGTTCATCAGTGGCGACATCAACATCATGCGAGAGTTCTCATTAATTTGAGGAATAACAATCTCTCAAATAAGAGATTATATGAGAGAATTAACCTGAATTTTCTCGATATCAAAATTGATCATTCGATATTTAGATCCATGATGGTTAGAGAGAAGAGTTAGAGTGACTTTGATCCCTCAACTATAATTTTTTTTCTTCTTGTTTAGTCCCTAAAAGTCTTTCGATTTATAAGCAAGAGTAGAGGGTCTACGATAAATAATTAGGAAACTTTCTATCGAATCATACTTTACGTGTACTTCTTTTCTATTAACTAATATATTATATCATAATCTAATTAGTTATATAATATATATTTTATCTAATTATAAAGAATTATGTAATTATAAAGAGTCAGCAAAGTAGAAGATCCTCGAATAGGTTTTGTTAGTTCTTGCGCGCTTATGTTAGACCGATGGTCTTGAAAGAGATTGGCGAACTAAGATACTGTTCATGCAAGGACGTGGCCATTTAATGACCCTCAGATTGGGTTCCACATTTGCTCTACTACAAAGCCTTGTTAGACCGTCGTTCATTGCACGCAATCTTCCAGGCTATTGCTGCTTCAATAATTCATAAAAAAGATAATTGAAAATTAGATGGAAGAGATGTGAATTCATATGTAATTTTAGACTATATAAAGGCCACGAAATAAGCCCATTCTCTGTCTTTACCCATCGCCTCAGCCTCGGTGGGAACCCTTTTCTACGACTCGGGTGAGATCCCTCCCGTGGCGGCTACCTTTCTCGCAAGCACCGCAATGGTAGGTTGGGCTGCTCGCTCTGCCTGCAGTCTGCGGAGTAAACCATGCAAAGGAGATGAGCCACATCCGAACCGTGAGATCGTCAATGTAAAATGCCAAAGGAACCATGCAATAGATCGCCTAGGACGTCGTAGTACAACAGACAGCGATCGTACACCCTAAAAAGAATGGCTCATCACAGCGCCCAACGATCAACGATGCGAAATATCAAGAACACCAAGTGATCACCGACGACAATGAAAAGAATCTGTGCAGAATGGTGATCTTTATATCACACATCGGCTAAGGAACCACTCGTAGCGATAACTGATAACAATGTTAAATCAGTGCAGTTTTGTCGTCCGATGGTGCCTGTTTATGCGAGAGAGATCTGTGCGGTCAATGATGGAAGAAGAAGGATTCCCAAACCAGACGAGTTGTTCTCGATGCCTCCTACATCGGAACAGAAACAGAGTTTGAGATTAACATTTCATAATCTTCAAAACGAGATCCTTTTTGACAGATGAAATGGATCACACTTATAACACGAAAGAAACTTGCATCACATTCGACCAGCTGCGTCATGCCAATTTCGCATTCTTATCTTGATTGCCACATAAGCTCTGTCGTACATCTTGTCCACCGTTGCAAAATACAAGAGCCTCCAATCTTTCTTGAACAGCATGATCACGAACACACTCCATAAGCCGACCAAATATCCGAGCCCGGTACCAAAGTAAAATGACAGCACATGAGATCCTTGTTCGTACTCCTCTTCCGTCGAATCGACGTTAGGATCGTCGGAGCAACTCTTGGTCACCGGAGGTCCACAGAGATGGACATTTCCGATATAAATGGATGCATCCTCCAGCGTCCGAAGTTGATTCCCCGATGGAATCGCTCCCGATAGATTGTTGTAAGACAGATTCAAGTGACTCAAAGAATATAACGCCGAAAAGCTTTGAGGAATGCCTCCGGATAACTTATTGAATGACAGATCCAGAGTTTCCAATGATTTCATGGCACCAATTGCCGCCGGAATTTGGCCGACAAAATTGTTTCTCGATAGATTTAAAGTTTGGAGTGTTGAAAGAGACCCAATTTCTATGGGGATTTCTCCGGTCAAATTATTATTTGAAAGATCTATAATGTTGACAAGGTAAAGAATGGATGAAAAGATCAAATCTTGTCCCTTCATAATTAAACTGATGCTATCTTCATAACCATTGTGGGCTCTCCCTTTTCCTTGACCATCATAGATAACTACGGATGCCCCATTCCTGAGTGATGTTATCATCATTGCAGCATTTAAATTGCCAAAGGAGGGTGGAATTGGCCCTGATAATTTATTATTGGCAAGGTCAACAACATGGAGAAAATTAAGTTGTCCAAGCTCTATAGGAATATTACCGAAAAACATATTTGAACGTAGCCGAAGTACCTTTAGGTTTTGAAAATTTTGTGCAATCCATGTGGGTATCCTACCCGAGAATTTATTGTCGCCAAGATCAAGAAATATTAGTCTACTGCAACTTTTCAATGATAACGGAAGATGCCCATGTAGATTATTATTGTTTAAGTGCAAAGACTGGAGCCAAGTCAAATTTTCAATAGAGCTTGGAATTTCTCCCGAGAGCTTATTGTTTGCCAGATTAATGTAGAAAAGGAAGTTTGTCTCCTGCCAACACCAAGGGATTTCACCTGATATTTGGTTGCTTGATAGATCGAGGATAACAAGTTTTCTCAAGTCGCAGATAAAGGATGGTATACTCCCGCTAATATGGTTATGTGATAGATCCAAGATTCCCAATTCTAATGTGAGAGAGATTGCTGACAACGGCCCTGAAAAAGAATTACTAGACAAATTCATATGACTCAAGTAAGGTGGCATACGAGGAATCGGGCCTTCTAACATATTGATACTTAGTTCCAAACCACTCAGGTGTGTCATATGCTCCAAGGAGGTTGGCAAAGTGCCGCTAATCTGATTTTGGGAGAGATTTATAGAAGAAGAAGAAGAAGAAGTGTTCCAAAACCAATCAGGCAAGGCATCCTCGATGCTTGTGTTCGACATATCCAAATCCTTAATGGAGTTTTGTGAACGGAGCCATCTTGGAAATGTAGGACCCAACTTACAAGAACTCAGTTTAATGGATCGGAGTTGAAAAGGAGGAACCCAATTGTGGTCTATTGAGATGACTAGGGAGTTTTCGGATAGATCAAGCTCACTAAGTTTGGTTAAGTTAGCGAAATGGAGTTCAGACATGGTACCCTCCAGGGAATTACTAGACAGAGAAAGAATAGTGAGGTTGGAAAGCTTGCCGATCTCAATGGGTGCGGGACCTGAAAGTGAATTTTCGTTAAGATAAAGCTCTCCTAGACCAGTCAAATTCCCAATCTCAACAGGTATGGGACCTGAAAGTGAATTATCGTTAAGATAAAGCACTCCTAGACTAGTCAAATTCCCAATCCCAGCAGGTATGACTCCGAAGAGTGAATTATCACTCAGATCGATAAGTTTTAGACTATTACAAATTCCAATCTCAGTGGGTATGGGACCTGAAAGTGAATTATCACTTAGATGAAGTTCTCTTAGACCAGTCAAATTTCCAATCCCAGCAGGTATGGCACCATGAAACATAGAAAAACCGAGATCAAGATAAGAGAGGTTGCGGAGTTTCCATAGCCAGTTGGGGAAGGTGGAGTTGAAGAGGTTGCCATGGAGATCGAGAGTTGCCAGTGCTGTGAGGTTGACATGGGAAAGAGAAAAGGGGAGGTCGGTGAGGCCACAGTGTGTTAAATGTAGCTCCTCTAGCGAGGACAACATGTTCACTGCTTGAAGCCAATCGTGGGAGGCCACGGAAAGGTTCACACCGCCCATGTAGAGGTATCTCAAGGAAGAGAGACGCGAGAGCCAGTGCAGTGTTAAAATAAAGAGATAAATGAGTTGTAGAAGAAGAAGTTGAATGTTATTGACATATCCTCCGTCTTTATATACAGGTTAGAAGGAGAAGTTTCCTCAACGGGTTAGAGGATTTCCCTCAACAGAGTAGAGAGATTTCCTCAACAGTTAGGGAAATCTCATCTACTTATCATGCCCCCGCAAGATGGTGCTCCTATCAAGGAGGCCAATCTTGGACTGATGTAATGCAAACAGCTTACGAGCTATAGGCTTCGTAAGTGAGTCGGCCAATTGATCAGCTGTATGAACATGAGAAACACGGAGTTGACGGCGGACAACTTGATCACGTACAAAGTGGAAGTCAATAGCAATATGTTTCATGCGGGAGTGGAATACCGGATTAGCGCATAGATAGGTAGCTCCAATATTATCACAATATATTGTAGGAGTGGAATCGATGTTGAGTTCCTGGAGAAGATTCGTGATCCAATTGAGTTCTGCAGTGGTAGCGGCAATGGCACGGTATTCAGCTTCAGTTGTAGACCGGGCGACTGTCTTTTGCTTCTTAGAACTCCAACTGATTGGATGAGCACCAAGGAAGATAATATACCCCGATGTGGATGTTCTATCATCAAGGTTGCCCGCCCAATCAGCATCGGCAAATGCATGAAGACGAAGTGGAGAGTGTTTACGAAAAAAGAGTCCATGATTTAGAGTCCCTTTAAGATATCGTAGAAGTCTCTTAACCGCAGACCAGTGTAGAGTAGATGGTTGCTGCATAAACTGTGATAATTTGTTCACAGCAAATGAGATGTCTGGACGCGTGAGAGCTAAGTATTGTAAAGAGCCAACAACTTGGCGGTATTGAGTGGGTTCCGTAGCAGGACTTCCATCTGATAATTTGAGAGAACCGCTAGTAGAGATGGGGGTTGTAACTGCATTTGCATCCTGCATGTTTGTCTTTAATAACAAATCTTGAATGTACTTGCGTTGTGATAAAAAGAGACCGGAAGATGTGAAGGTAGCTTCGACGCCCAAAAAGTAGCTCAAGGGTCCGAGATCCTTAAGCGAGAATCGAGCTGCCAGCTGTTTGACGAACGCTTGGATGCTGGCGGGATTGTTGCCTGTGACAATAATATCATCCACATATACCAGAATATACACTGTGTTTCCATGATGATGTCGCAGAAACAACGAAGTGTCAGATTTGGAGTTAAGAAAGCCGACAGAAGTCAAAAATGAGCTAAGTTGAGTGTACCAAGCTCTCGGAGCCTGACGAAGTCCATAAATGGCTTTTCGAAGTTTGTAAACATGCTGTGGATACTGAGGATGAGTAAAACCGGGGGGTTGTTGCATAAAAACATCTTCAGATAGAGATCCCTGTAGAAAGGCATTATTAACATCCAATTGTCGTAATTGCCAGCCTTTAGTGGTAGCCAGACTCAAGATAAGCCGGATTGTAGTGGGTTTAACAACAGGACTAAACGTCTCAGTGAAATCAACTCCAGGTCGTTGATGGAACCCTTTGGCGACCAAGCGTGCCTTATATCGAGCAACTGAGCCATCTGGGTTCCGCTTAATTCTAAAGACCCACTTACACCCGATGATGTTTTGTGAAGGATGAAAAGGAATTAGATCCCATGTTGAATTATGGAGGAGGGCATTATATTCCTCGCTCATGGCAATACGCCAATGCAGAGATTTTTGGGCTTGAGTGAAGGTGGTGGGTTCAATGTTGGGGGATGAGGAATTCATGACAGCTTGTAGGTTAAGTACTTGACGAGGTTTAAAAATACCATGCTTAGAGCGAGTGGTCATAGGATGATTGGAGATGACAGGATTAGGAGGTAATGTTGGGTGAGGATCAGTGGCACAAGCCGGGTCAAGTGGAGACACGTCAGGGGCACTTGGGCGAGAAGGAGGTAAAGAGGATGGTTGTGTTTCGGAACATATTGCCCCATCAATTGGAGAAGAGTGGAGTGGAGTAGGAACAGAGGAAACGGGCAAGTGTTGAACTGGAGTGATATAGTGCGGATCAGGAGGGGAGGAAGTAGACGAAGACATGGGAGGCTCGTCCGATTGATCCGAAGGTATACTCCAGTGAGATAGTGAAGTGGTCCGTATGGCAGGATATGGAAGGGTTTGGAAAGGAAAGTTAGACTCAACAAAGATAACGTGACGTGATACAAAGATTTTGTGAGTGTGGAGATTATAGCAGCGGAAAGCATTATGGTCAAGTGAGTAACCAATAAAGACGCAAGGAGAAGATCGGGATGTTAACTTATGAGAGGCATAGGGACGTAACCAAGGATAACATAAACAACCGAACACGCGGAGTTTACGAAGGTTAGGGGGTTGGTGGAACAGTGTGTCAAAGGGGGACTGGTGTTGTAGAACTGGTGTAGGCATCCGATTAATTAGGTAGACAGCAGTTTGAAAGGCTGCTGTCCAGAAAGTTGAAGGCATGGAAGCCTGATGTAAAAGTGTGAGTCCAGTTTCTACTATATGCCGATGTTTGCGTTCGGCAGAACCAACTAGTTGAGGAGTATGTGGAGGAGACTTCAGGTGTTGAATGCCACAAGCTGAGAGATGAGACGCCAGGGCTTGATATTCACCGCCACCATCAGAGTAGACTGTTTTAATGGTAGACTGAAAATAGTTTTCGACCAACTTCTGGAAAGTGGAAAAAACGCGAGAAACATCAGATTTATGAGAAAGAGGATATATCCATGTGTACTTGGAGAAGTGATCTACAAAAATAACATAAAATCGAAACTTATCAAAAGATAAGATTGGAGCAGGACCCCAAACATCAGTATATATAATTTCAAAAGGTTTAGAGGAGGAAATTGAAGATGAACCAAAAGGCTGCCGATGACTCTTATTACTAAGACAAGCATCACAATGCATCATAGAATTAGGGGACTTAAAAAAAGGAAGAGAGTGACAAGATAATAATTTCTGCTGAATAAAGGGTGAGGGATGGCCAAGCCGACGATGCCACACATCAACTAGAGCCGCAACAGAAGAATGAACAGTGGGCTGGGTCATTCGAGAGGCTGACGGCCATTCATAAATGTTGTCTTTATTCGGGCCTTGGACCAATGATGCCCCCGTGCTCAAATCCTTAACAAGAAATGAATCAGGAAAGAATTCAATGGAAGTATTGTTATGTTTGCAAAATTGAGAAACAGAAATGAGGTTGCGTTTAATATGAGGGGCGCATAAAACATCATCGAGAGTAAATGTATTAGAGTCAGAATTAAGCGTTGTGGAACCAGTATGAGTTATAGAAAGTCCTTTACCATCACCGATGATGATATCTTCATTGCCGCCATAGGGATTGTGAAGAGACAAATTCTGAAGATCAGCGGTGATGTGATGAGAGGCACCAGAGTCGACAATCCAATTGGACTGGCTAGGTGTCGGAGTAGTTAGGAGATTTGCCTGTGGCCAGTGTGACGGAGTAGGGAGGCGGAGACGAGACCGGCAAACTTTAGCGGAATGGCCGACTTTGTCACACAGTTGGCAAACGACCCGTCTCTGATGGCTCGGTAGGGCAGGACGCCAAGACGGATGATGGCTGGAGTCGCCACTTTGCGAGAAGGGATGACTAGGAGGATAGGAGGGGTGTTGCATGGAACTCACAGAATCAAGAGGCGTAGTAGCCAAACCTTGGGTGATGTTCGGTGAGTACCGAACATTCTTCCGTTTAGACTTGTGACTGACTTGAGCTGTGACAGTTGATCCAGGCAGTTTGTCCGCACGCTTCAAAGACATCTCGTAGTCAGTCAACTTATCATAGAGATCTTCAAAAGAGATTGGCGAGTCGCGTGCCCGAATTGCAGCAGCCAATTCTTTGTAGTCGGTGTCGAGACCATTGAGAGTATGAATGACAACCTCTTCATCACATAGGGAATGACCTATCAAGGCCAAGTCATCGATGATAACCTTGATAAGTTGTAAATAATCAGAGATAGTACTTCCCTCTTGTTTTGTCTCCATAAGCTTGGATAGAAGACTGAGCTTGCGAGTACGCGAATGATTTGCCAGGGTGGTTTGCAATTTAGACCATGCATCGGCAGCTGTCACACATGAAGATATCAAGGGAGCAACGGATCCAGCAACTGAAGCTTGAATGGCTTGGAGAATGAGACGATCTTGACGTAGCCATAGTTTGTGAGCTGGATTGGGTACTGGATTAGGATCACCGGGGATGTTGAGCATGGCCGGAGGACAACTGAAAGAACCATCAACGTAACCTAACAAATCATATCCAAATAAAAGATTAGAGAATTGAGCTCGCCAGGACGCATAGTTGCCACCCTTTGATAACTTAAAGGGGATTAGCGTGGCGGCATTGATGGAGATAAGCCCTGTAGAAGAACAAGAAGTGGGAGTCCCTACAGGAACTGAAACATCAGAAGAAGTGAACGAAGACATTTTCCTTCTTTTTTTTTTTTTTTTTTTTTTTTTTTTTTTTTTTTTGTAGAAGAAGGCAGCGAACCTTGTGTGATACTCAGGTCACACAAGGTGGAGAATGAGGGAGGGGGCTGCTGCTATAGATTGCTTGCTGTAGCAGATTGAGCAATCTACAACAGTGCCAAAAAGCTGCCGGCAGCTGCTGTGGATTGCTGCTTGCTGCTGCAGATTGTAGGGACTGCAGTTCGCCGAAAAATGACCGCAAAAATCTGCAGCAGTACTCAAGGAAACTGCAGTGAGAGAAATCTGTAGCAATTAGGTGTATAGAGAAAAGCGGCAATGAAAGCTGCTGCGATAGAGGAAGGAAGATGCAGCGGTTGCGGCTGCTGCTGGCCGGGAAGTGGCTGCGACAGCGAAGGAGGAAGACGCGAGAAAGACACCGTCGTTCGCCGTTGTCGCTATTGAGGAGGAAGACACCGCCGTTGAGGAGGCGCCGTTGTGTAGAGGAAAACAGCAACGAAAGCTGCTGCGGTAGAGGAAGATGCAGCAGTTGCGACTGCTACTGGCCGGAGAAGTGTAGGAGGCGGCTGATGTCTTCTCTGGTGCTGCTCAACGTGGGGCTGAAGGACCACGTTGTCCTTCCGGCGAAGAAGAAGGAAGAGGAAGGTGCAGCAAATAGGAGAGGGAGCAAGGCCGGCGAAGAAAGGCAAGACCGGTTAGCACTGGCTCTGAATCCGTGTCTTGGTGCTTCTTCAATGACTCCGCTTGAGGCAGCGTGCTACTGTGGCCGCTTGGCTAACACATGGCGATGCTGCTGTCGCCAAGAGGAGCTGCTCTGATACCATGTTAAAGAAGTTGAATGTTATTGACATATCCTCCGTCTTTATATACAGGTTAGAAGGAGAAGTTTCCTCAACGGGTTAGAGGATTTCCCTCAACAGAGTAGAGAGATTTCCTCAACGGTTAGGGAAATCTCATCTACTTATCATGCAGGCCATCGATCGTTAAGTCTAGTGAATTTAAGTCGAGATAGCGGAGCCTGGACAGGTTGCCCAGCTGGGGCGGAATGGCTCCGCCGAAGTAGGACCCGTTGAGGTCGAGATACGTCAACTTGGTAAGGGAACCAAAAAATTCCGGGATTTGGATCCCACCGAAGTCATTGTTGCTGAGGTCGAGGCGCTCCAAATGAGTTAGCAGGAGCAAGGATGGTCTGATCTCACCTCCGATAGACATCTCATCGTTATCAGGGTCGGAATTCTGGAGGTTGAGCTCCACGACATGGCCGGTTCTGTTGTCACAGACCACCCCGCTCCATCTGCAGCAGTCTACTCGGCCTCGCCATGATGACAAACGGCTGGAAGGATCCTTGACGATGCCGGTTTTGAAGTCGAGGAGGGCGTCCCTCTCGCCCTCTACGCACCCCTTCGTCGTCGGCGTTGTTGCCTCCGTGAACAAAAGAATGCTCGTAAGCCAAAGCCCGAAAGAGTAGTGCGGTGGCACAGGGTGTGTGCTTCTGCTGCAAGAGGCCATGCTATTTGGTGAATGCATAGTGTCCTGAGAGATGGCAGGCCGTGGAGGACAAGTCCATATATAGAGTCGCTGTGTGGGCGTGATGGCCCTCCCATCCCAGACTCCAGTGAAACGCGGAGATTGATGCGCTGGTGGCGATAGAGATAAATAAAGACTTGACTTATGTGGTATTTGACTCCTTCTGGTCCTGCATTGCATGATAGTGTACCTTAGTCAAACTTGGCTTCCACCCCGCCATTTAAACAAAGAAAGAGATTGGTACTGGATTTCAAACTTGAAACAGATGTTCTTCAACTTCACGCAACATCTGGCCTAACACCACCGTCAATCGATAATACTAGGGGTTGTCGTCCGCAATACCACCTCGTGTCGAATTATCGATTTCCCAACTTTAATATAGTTCATCTTTCTTAGGTTTTCTCATAAGCTTCTTGCATGTTTTTCTTCCACGTCGAGAAAGTAAAGAGGGCATTTTCCTGATCTTTTCTTTTCCAGAGTTTTCATTTACATCTTCGTTTCTCCTCAGGAGTTCTCACTCGGTATCTTATTTCATCATCGACGCGTCTCAACTCTTTCACACGCAAGGAATATGACTTGTCCCACAGCCTCAGAAGCACTCAAATGCACTGAAAGGACATATGTTTTCCCTCGAAAGAAAATTGATGTTGCCACCTACACTAAATGCTGCATCGATATCGAATGAGGTGTACATTATCCGTGTTGAAAGGGACCAAATCATTCATCGGAATTCTAAGTGGTGATTTAGTCCGATGGAAAATTAGATCTCATCTTGAAACCATCACCTCTCGGTGTACATTAGTGATTCGATGAGGATGGAAACGAATGTTACTCGATTACTTTCTTTTGATGAATGTAAATGAATGCAACTATATCTATTTATATTACATAAATAATTTCAGAAATCAAATTTTCTCGATGGGCCTCGGACTTGCTAGACGTTCACCCTATCATAAATCCGTCAAAAAATAAAATTCAATTTTATTAATTTTCTAAATGAGAAATCTTGAAAAAAATAAATAACCAATGACTTGAAATGTTGAAATAAAATGTATTTAATTTTAAAAAAATTCTGAATAAATCTCTCCTTTCAAATGATGTCCTTATTCTAAATGCTCATTGTCGTCACCATTGTCTTTTTCTTGTTTCTTTTAACGGTGATCGTCGTTACCTTCCCCTTTGAGAGGACACTGTCAACCACCTTAGAACATCCTCACTTTCACAACGAAGTCTAGTTGCATCTTCGCCCCCGCCTTACATGCGTGTTCTTCATCCTTCGTCACTCGTTCTACTTGAAATCTATAGCCTTTCTCTTCTTTACCACCCAATCTCATCACTTCCATCTTGTCGTGGCCATTTTCTTCTCCTCCCTTATCTTCCAACTCTACTGCTTAGACCCACCACCATTTGTAGTCTCATCTCCTCCTTTATCCGTCAAACCAAAGAATAGGCTTAGTTAGTTCTTGCGCGTCTGTAACACGTCCTTCCCTGTTGGCACGAAATCTTCCGCCACTGGATCCTCGGTCTCCATCCCGCATCCCATCCGTCGATTAGTGTGCTGGAATGGAAGTTGTTCAAATGCATCGTAGTACAAGATGATATGACAAATTATAGACCCCAGGCACGTCACCATATCCCACACTCAAAGTCAGAATCCGTACCAAAATGTCACACGTCATGACATCCCACACGCCTCATTCCGATAAATCCTGGACGTCATCACCCTCGCACGCAAGGTCAGAGCCCTCGCGTGCTGAGACGCTGTCCGACACATCCATCACCTCGAACCGCGTCCGATCCACCCTCATGCCATAATATAAGAACCCTTTGTGGATACCCACAGGGGGGGAAGAGAAAAAAAATATTCAACTAACTTGTTCGTCGGAGGGGCCACGGCCGGGGATCACCCGACGAAGGCCTTTTTCTGCAGGAAAGCGGACACCCATGATTCACGGGCGCCCCAACCTCGAAAGTCACCGATCGACAACCTCGCAGCGAGCCATCGACTGTTCAGCTCCTAGGCTGAGAAGAGCTGACCAAGAACCCGACATCGAGGGTCGGTCGACGTCTCGGCGTCCAGCTCAGCCAACGGGACACTCTCGACATCGACCCGTGGACCAGGCCGTGCTGACCAACGAGCCACGGCACATTCATTCACAAACAGTTTGGCGCTACATATCACTCTCGACTTGCGACCCGTTGGCACCAAAACCTGAGCCCGAGCAGAGTCGCTCAGCCCACAAGGTTCAGCTCACGCCGAGTCGCTACAGATTGCCCTCGACTTGCGACCCGTCAGCACCAAAACCTGAGCCTGAGCAGAATCGCTCGGCCCACAAGGTTCAGCTCGCGCCCGAGTCACTACAGAACACTATCGACTTACGACCCGTCGGCACCAAAACCTGAGCCCGAGCAGAGTCGCTTGGCCCACAAGGTTCAGCTCGTGCCCGAGTCGCTACAGATCGCTCTCGACTTGTGACCCGTCGACACCAAAACCTGAGCCCGAGCAAAGCCGCTCGGCCCACAAGGTTCAGCTCACGCTCGAGTCGCTACAAATCGCTCTCGACTTGCGACATGTTGGCACCAAAACCTGAGCCCGAGCATAGCCGCTCGGCCCACAAGGTTCAGCTCGCGCCCGGGTCGCTACAGATCGCTCTCAACTTACGACTCGTCGGCACCAAAACCTGAGCCCGAGCAAAGTCGCTCGGCCCACATGGTTCAGCTCATGCCTGAGTCGCTACAGATCGCTCTTGACTTGCGACCCGTCGGCACCAAAACCTGAGCCCGAGTAGAGTCGCTCGGCCCACAAGGTTCAACTCGTGCCCGAGTCGCTACAGATCGCTCTCGACTTGCAACCCGTCGGCACCAAAACCTGAGCCCGAGCAAAGTCGCTCGGCCCACAAGGTTCAGCTCGCACCCGGGTCACTACAGATCGCTCTCGACTTGCAACCCGTCGGCACCAAAACTTGAGCCCGAGCAGAGTCGCTCGGCCCACAAGGTTTAGCTCACGCCTGAGTCGCTACAGATCGCTCTCGACTTACGACCCGTCGGCACCAAAACCTAAGCCTGAGCAGAGTCGCTCGGCCCACAAGGTTCAGCTCACACCCGAGTCGCTACAGATCGCTCTCGACTTGTGACCCGTCGACACCAAAACCTGAGCCCGAGCAGAGTCGCTCGACCCACAAGGTTCAGCTCGCGCCCAGGTCGCTATAGATCGCTCTCGACTTGCGACCCGTCGGCACCAAAACCTGAGCCCGAGCAAAGCCACTCGGCCCACAAGGTTTAGTTTGCACCCGAGTCGCTACAGATCGCTTTCGACTTGCGACTCGTCGGTACCAAAACCTGAGCCCAAGCAGAGTCGCTCGGCCCACAAGGTTCAGCTCACGCCCAAGTCACTACAGATTGCTCTCGACTTGTGACCCGTCGGCACCAAAACCTGAGCCCAAGCAGAGTCGCTCGGCCCACAAGTATCAGCTCAAGCCCGGGTCGCTACAAATCGCTTACGACTTGCGACCCGTTGACCCCGAGCATAGCCACCGGATCGATCCAACGCCCAATCAGCAGAATCAATCCCGCCCAAGACGCAGGGTGCCGCCTCTCTAGATCCCCTCACAACGAGTCAATCCAACCCAAGCATCACTCCGACATCGGCATGCCTCCTGGCCCTCGAAGGACCCCACGGCACGCCTTGGATGGGACGAAGAAGTGATATGATAAATTATGGACACCAGGCACGTCACCACATCCCACACGCAAAGTCAGAACCCGTACCAAAATGTCACACGTCATGACATCCCACACGCCTCATTCCGATAAATCCAGGACGTCATCACTCTCGCACGCAAGGTCAGAGCCCATGTGTGTTGAGACGTTGTCCGACACATCCATCACCTCGAACCACGTACGATCCACCCTCATGACATAATGTAAGAACCCTTCGTGGATACCCACAAGGGGGGGAAGAGAAAAAAAAAATTCAACTAACTTGCTCATTAGAGGGGCCATGGCCGGGGATCACCCGACGAAGGCCTTTTTCTGCAGGAAAGTAGCCGCCCACGATTCACGGGTGCCCCAACCTCGAAAGTCATCGATCGATGACCTCGCAGGCGAGCCATCGACTGTTCAGCTCCTAGGCTGAGAAGCGCTGACCATGAACCCGACACCGAGGGTTAGTCGACGTCTCGGCATCTCAATGGGACACTCTCGACATCGACCCGTGGACCAGGCCATACTGACTAACGAGCCACGACACATTCGTTCACAAACACAAGAAACTGTATATATATACAGTGAGTGCCAAATGTGTGGAGTCATCAAATCGACACTACCACCGACTGCTGCTGCTGCTGGTTTCGTGGGATGCAAATGACGAGGAAACTGGCATGATCGATGGAGTCACGAAATGACCCCACCATTGACTTCACCGAGTCTCCCGCCTTCGCAAGCACGATGCTATAAAGTGGGATTCCATTTCCACGTCCGGCCTAACACCGCCCTCAAACAACAATAATTAATGCTGCTTTCTTCCCTTATGTACTTTCGAGGAAAGGAGAGGGGAGAAGAGAACAAGTGAAAACGTAACGGAAACGAAAGGGCAACAGGAAGTCGCGTACCCAAGTCTCGCAAACACACCGAGCATTCCTTTTCCGTTTCCACCTCGCCCTCATTGGTGCTGGGAAGGGGAAGATGCATGGATGATTTATGAAGATGCATGGATCAGCTTTACCAAGTGGGGAAGCGTCACTCAACTGTGCACAAGCTTGTGAAGGGCACAGAGATCCTTACATAAGCTTCTTCATGCGTTTCATCAACCATTCAAGAATATCAAATCCTCTTTTTTTTTTTATTGAAAAGAATGATAACAAACATGCTCCATATTCCAAATCAAATATCCGAGTGTATGTCATATCCTCAAATCGATATCAGTCTCAACAATGTAGTCCACAAGTTCACCACAAAGATAGCAGACTTTTGAGTACCTTATCAATAAAATTCTTTTGTCATAATCTTATAATATCCCGAGATCTATCTCGTCTATTTGGATTCATAATATAAAATAGGCATCATCAAGATCTTTCATCTCAAAATTTCTAAATAAAAATCTCTTGGTTTCGTACAATATGCTTATATCATTTGTAGCAAGCAAAATATCATCCACATATAATATTAAGAAAATAAATTTGCTCCCACTGAATTTGTGATACATGCAATTATCAATAGCGTTCATCTCAAACCCAAATGAGATAATTTCTTGATGAAATTTGTGATACCATTGATGAGATATCTGGTTTAGCCCATAAATAGATTTTATCAATTTACAAACCATTTTCTTTGGATCTTCTAACACAAAGTATTCTGGTTATACTATATAAATTATTTCATCAATGTTTCTATTGAGAAATACTATTTTAATATCCATATGATGAAGCTCCAAATCAAAATGTGCGACTAGAGCTATAATTGTCCTAAATGAGTCCTTCCTTGAAACCGGAGAAAATGTTCCTTTAAAGTCAATCCATTCCTTTTGAGTATAGCCCTTTACCACAAGAGATGTCTTATACCTCTCCACATTATCATTAGAATCTCTTTTAGTTTTAAAAATTCATTTACAACCAATGAGTTTCACACCTTCCGGAAACGAAACAAGTTCCCAAACTTTATTGTCTTGTATGGACTTATAGTCTTGATTCATTGCTTCAATCCACTTATCTGCATTGGAATCCTCCATGGCTTGACGGAAGCTGATTAGATCTTCTTCCATTATACCACTATTTTCTTTATGTTCTTGGAAAAATACCATATAATCATCCAAAATGGCACTCCTTTCCCTAGTGAATTGCCGTAAAGTTGTTGGCTATTGCGGCATAGATTCTTGAGGATGTTGAGTTTGTTCCTCATGAATAATATCTTCATACTGCATAGGAGTTGAAATGACTGTATCCTTTTTAAGTACTGAATTTGTCACATCGGTGGCAACTATATGAATTGGATTAAACTGAATAAATTCATCCTCAAAAGTAAAGTTTTTTACCTTATTTCTCCCTCCAAACTCAATATCATCAAAGAATGTAGCAATACCGATCTCAAAAATATTTCTCGATTTAGGATCATAAAATTTGTATCCCTTAGATCATTCAGAATAACTAATAAAGTAACTACTTACTATTCGAGGTTCCAATTTCTTTTCATTAGGCCGGTAAGGCTTTGTCTTAGCTGGACAACCCCATACACGAAAGTATCTTGGACTAGGCTTTCTCCCAGTCCAAAGCTCATAAGGTGTTTTTGCAGTTGCTTTAGTTAGTATTCTATTAAGAATGTAAGCTGCAGTTTTTGTTGCTTCTCCCCAGAGTGACTTTGGCAAAGTAGATTGAGAAATCATACTTCTTACTATGTCCTTAAGTATACGATTTCGTCTTTCAACTACATCATTCATGCTAGGTGACCCAGACATTCTATACTAAGGGACAATTCCACAGTCCTCTAGATATAAAGCAAATTGTTCTGGACATTATTCACTTGAGTCATCATTTCTGCCGTAATATTCTCCTCCATGATGAGATCTGACGCTTTTTATCCTTTTGCTGAGTTGATTTTCAACTTCAGTTTTAAATGCTTTGAACACATCCAAAGACTGAGATTTTTCATGTATCAGATGCACAAGTATCCATATCTAGAGTAATCGTCTATGAATGATATGAAGTATTGTTGACCATTCCATGAAGGTATAGGAAATGTCCCACAAATATCGGTATGTATCAATTCTAAGACATCCATAGTTCTATATGCACATGATCTCTTAGGTTTGGTTTGTTTATCTTTAATGCATTCAACATAAATATCTAAACCTGATAATTTAGTAGGATTAAGAATTCCTTCTGACATAAGTCTTTCAACTCTATTTCTAGAGATATGACACAAACGTTTATGCTATAATACACCAGAATTTTCAATTTTACATTTAGTACATCGTAATTCCGTATTCAAGGATTCATGATAGAATGCTATAGTATTAAGTAAATATAGACTATCATAAGTCATAACTGAACCAATTTCAATTAGATTTAAATTTAAAGATAAAGAAAACTGATTATTTTTAAATGAACAAAAATAACCAGATTTGTGGAAATAAGAAATAGAAATTAAGTTCCGATGACGGTACAAAAAGTGTCTTTCAAATCCAAATAATATTCAGTATATAATAACAATATTAAATATGCATATAGCTTCCACATCTATCGATTTTTCATCCCTCACGTAAATGCTTCTCTCAACATTATTGGGCCTTCGATAGCTTATAAAATCTTGCATTGATACATTGATGTTAGTTATTGCATCGGAGTCTAACCACCAAGTGTTTCTAGGTATTGAAGTTAAATTGACTTCTAAACAAACCAAAGTAAGGAATGTTCCCTTTTTAGCATGCCAAGCATGATATTTGAAATTATCCTTTTTTAAATACCCAGAATTCGTACAGAAGAAACAAGTATTATCCTTATTTTGTTTCTTCTGTATTGGACCCTTATCAGCCTCATTCTTTTCATATTTGTATTTTCTTTTGTTGCCCTTAAAGTTGGTTTCATTTAGAACCGGTATTGAATTAAGGTTAACAGATATTTTTACAAGAGAACCTAAATAAGAGAACAATAGATAACCACAAATTATGTTCATATATATTACCATAAACTTATAAATTCAAATAATGATATAACACATCTTAAGATACTAAGTGCAACATTAATATCTTGTCTTTGGACTCAATATTAATTGCTAGTGATAGTCTTGTTGTAATGATCAAATACTGATAATAAGACATGTCAAATGATAAACTTATCGTTGGATTGATTTATTATTTACATATATAACTTTATAATTGTCACGTATTTACCATTACTGGTATGTATAAAATCCTACCAATCATTAACCTTCCTTTGGGCCGGGTAATTACCGCATGGATATAAATGCACACTACATTTAATAATTCCATGAGAAATGTTATATATGAGATGTCACTTTACTCAATCTAATTACCGCATGGATATAAATGCATACTACATTACTCAATCTAATATTAAACAATCACTAATTGAATTTGAACCATATTAGTCCAATTGGTTTGATCTTAATTTGTTGACTAAAACATTTAATACATGTAAACCATTCAATTTATATCAATAAACAACTTTATAGAACTAATATTATGTTTAAACCAACGTAACATTACAACAATATTATTATTAATTAAATTTATATATTGCAATAACATAATTAAACCAACATAATATTACAATAATATTATTATTAATTAAAATTTTATATTGCAATAATATAATTAAACTAACATAATATCTAATTAATTAAATTTATATATAACATCAGAGAAAGGCACTTAACTGAATGTGAAGTATGTTATAGCATGATTACATAAAACTATCATCTACCCGATGATGATAGAACCAAATCACTTCAAAATACTGACGTAAACATCATTAAAATACATGAAAAACAAGCCTAGATGTTCAGCAATCATTGTAGGATGGCTCTGATACCAATTATTGATTTTTAACATATCAAATATGGATCAAACAAATATTTTATAGAATCAAAACTAAATTTTGGTTCAAAATATGCTTTATAGATCTAAAACAATGGTTTTAGAATATTTTCATAAAATTTATTAAATCCATAATAATATACATAAAATTCTATAATAATTAATAAACATATTAACATGGAAGCGTACGTGATGAATCCTATTTTCTGAATTAATCAATGATTTGATCGGACGAAAAGAAATAGTGCAACCAGGACCATTAACCTTATTTATAGTCTTCAACGTCGCAAGAAAGTAAGGTTTTGACCCACGTTAAAGCAGAATTCTGTGCACTCCCCAACAAACGTCGTTGATTCTACCAGTTTTGGAATGATATGACATACAATATTCTCGAATATATAAGAGATGATCTGCTGATTAATAGAGTCAAAGTATATATCGACGTCGGAGTCGATTTCTTTACGGGGATGATGTGATTAGCACGCGGTGTTATGAACGCATTCCCAGTCTTCCTTCCATCGTCTACCCTTTCAGACATACGATGCGGTCGCTGATACGAATGCAAAACAACAAGTGCATGATTGTTGAAACCTCTCGTGAAGCGTAGACTCTGCAGGCTGCAGCAGCATGGAGTCCACGGGCACCACAGCGGAGGAGGACATTATAATGGTGAGAGTACAATCTGACCGATTCAGAGATTAATTCTACTATATTTCCACGGAACCGTCCAAACAAAAACGAGCGTCGTCGCCATCAGGCTCGAAGGGAAGCGCGTGGAATTAGTCCAACGGTAGCGCAGTTTAGTAAGATGAATCCACCCTCCCCGTGGAAGTCTTCCCTGCACTCCTTTTTCTGTCGATCTGGATTCTTCCAAGACTGATGGCCACCTCATCTAGATAGTTATCATGATCTAATGGTTACAGGATGATTTCAATAACCATCTCAGTCATGATCTAATAGTTATAGGATGGTTTCAATAACTACCTCAATCTAGTAGTTATAGGGTGATTGTTGTGGTTACAAGATGATTTCAATAACCACCTCAGTCATGATCTAATAGTTATAAGGTGATTTCAATAACTACCTCAATCTAGTAGTTATAGGGTGATTGTTGTGGTTACAGGATGATTTCAATAATCACCTCAGTCATGATCTAATAGTTATAGGGTGATTTCAATAACTACCTCAATCTAGTAGTTATAGGGTGATTGTTACTAGGTCCTATAAATAAGACCGTAGTTCATACAAGGGATATAGAGAATGTGTGCATTTGGTATCTTATAAGTATTCTTATCAATTCTCCTGTTTTTAAATATTACATCAGTTTTCTTAAGTCGAAAGGATTCTTTTTACTCGTATTGTAGTATTCTGTTTTTTCCTTGCTCCTTCATCCCCAACATTTGTGGTATCAGAGCCTACCTAGTTTCAATCTGAACTAGGTATTATGGCTTTCAATGATAATTCTATGTCTCAACCTCTTATTCCCATCTTCTCGGGCAAATGCTATAAATTTTGGAGTATCAAGATGAAGACTCTATTCAAGTCTTAAGATCTTTGGGACTTAATAGAGAATGGATATATAAATCCAAATGACGAAATCAGGTTGAGGGATAATAGAAAGAAGGACTCAAAGGCATTGTTCTTCATTCCACAAGTTGTACATGAGACGATCTTCTCAAGAATTACAGCAGCGACAACTTCAAACCCTTCATCGTGAGTTTGAAATTTTGTTTATGAAAAGTAATGAATCGATACAAGTTTTCTTTCTTGAGTGACTGAAATTGTTAGTCAAATGAAATCTTATGGTGAACATCTTCCTGATCATATAATTGTTATAAAAGTTTTGAGAAGTTTAACTTCGAAATTTGATCATGTTGTTGCCGCAATTGAGGAGTCAAAATATTTATCTACATATTCATTTGATGAACTAATGGGTTCCTTGCAAGCACATGAAGCAAGGTTAAACAAGTCAGTTGAAAAAAGTAAAGAAAAAGCATTTCAGGTTAAGGGGGAGTCTTCTACTTCAAAAGAAGATAAAAAATCAGCAGGAAGAGGATGTGGCAAAGGAGGATTTCATGATAGAGGAAATGAAAGAGGAAGAGGACACTTTGATGGGCATGATGACCAGGGCAATCAAATTATAATCAAAGAAATTACAAGAGTGGAATTCAATGTCATTATTGTAAAAAGTTTGGTCACATGAAGGCAGATTATTGGAAAAGAGAAAATTAAGCAAGCTATGTAGAGAAAAATGAAGAAAATAGTAAGTTGTTTATGACTCATTCACAAGTTCATAATATCTCAAATGATATTTGGTTTCTGGATAGTAGATGTCATAAAATCAATATTTAGAGATATTGATGAGACTTATAAGTTGAATGTTAGACTTTGAGATAACAAGCAAATCAAAGTGGAAGGGAAAGGAACAATTGAGGTGAAGACAAATTAAGGGAAGGTAAAATACCTTGATAATATTTTCTTTATTCCTACTTTATCACATAACTTGTTGAGTGTTGGACAATTAGTAGATGCTCAATATTTAGAGATATTGATGAGACTTACAAGTTGAATGTTAGACTTATAGATAACAAGCAAATCCAAGTGGAAGAGAAAGGAACAATTAAGGTGAAAACAAATTAAGGGAAGTAAAATACCTTGATAATGTTTTCTTTGTTCCTACTTTATCACATAACTTGTTAAGTGTTGGACAATTAGTAGATGCTGGATATTCAGTAATATTTGATGATGGTTCATGCACTATTAAAGATAACAAATCTGATTTGATTATAGTAAATGTTTGCATGACGCAAAACAAGATATTTCCACTTGATGTGTCAAATATTGAGAGGCATGCGCTTGCCACAACTCAAAAGAATGAGTCTAGTTTATGGCATTTAAGATATGGACACCTTAACATTAAGGGTTTAAGGTTGTTAAGTCAAAAATGAATGGTTTTTGGATTGCCCAAGATAATTACACTTGATGTATGTGAAGGATGTATTTATCGCAAACAAAGTAAAAAACCATTTCTTATTGGAAAAGCATGGAGAGCATCCAATTGTCTTGAATTAATTCATGCTGACTTATGTGGACCTATGAATATAAAATCATTTGATGGAATTCAATATTTTTTATTGGGTATATTTTTTGAAATTAAAATCTGAAACATTTGATAATTTTTGAAAGTTTAAGGCACTTGTAGAAAGACAAAGTGGTAGATATATAAAGACACTTCGGACAGATAGAGATGGTGAATTTTTATCTAATAAGTTTAATTCTTTTTGTGAAGAAAATGATATTCATAGAGAATTGACAGTACCATATACACCGGAGCCAAATGGTGTAGCTGAACATAAGAATCGGACTATCGTTGAAATGGCAAGAAGTTTGGTTAAAGAAAAACATTCCAAATTAGTTTTGGGCAGAAGCAGTTGCAACAGTAATTTATTTGTTGAATATTTCACCAACAAAGGTTGTTATGAATCAAACTCTTTTTGAGGCTTGGTATGGTATGGAACCAAGTGTTAGACATCTAAAAATTTTTTGTTGTATTGCTTATGCTTTGATGAATTCACAAAATCATCACAAGCTTGATGAAAAATCTGAAAAATGCATCTTAATTGGTTATTCCTTACAATCGAAAGCATATCGATTATATAACCCTGTTAGTGGCAAAGTTATTATTAACAGAAATGTTATATTTGATGAAATGGTAAGTTGGAATTGGGAGACCAATAAAGGTGAAACACAAATGCAGATTCCAGTAGAACTAGACACTCCGCAGAATCAAGTGACAGATCCTACTCCAACAAGTTCATCATCAACCTCACCCAATAACAGTTCAAATTCGGATTCCTCCGATGAAACCCCTCCAAGAAATTTCAGATCACTGACAGAAATTTATAACTCAACATTTGTTTTGTTTATTTCAGATCTAACAACTTTTGAGGAAGCAATTAAAAAAGAGATATGGAGAAAAGCAATGAAGGAGGAAATCAAGTCAATTGAAAAGAATGAAACTTGGGAGATAATGGATCTACCGAAAGAAAAGAAACCTATTGGATTAAAATGGGTATTCAAAACAAAGTTTAAATGTAAATTATTTGGTTTCACTGATAGTGATTATGCATGAGCTTTAGATGATCGAAAGTGTAATTCAGGCAAGTGGAGCCATAACAATGAAGTATTGTAGAACGGATGAACAAGTTACGGATATCCTCATCAAATCGCTTCAAGTTCGAAAGCATGTTTATTTTATATCGCAAATTGGTATATGCAACTAAATCAAGGGAGAGTGTTGAGATTTGATTCATAGTTATCTTTTTATATAGTTATCATGATCTAGTGGTTACATGATGATTTCAATAATCACATGTTTATTTTTTGTCGCAAATTGGTATATGCAACTAAATCAAGGGAGAGTGTTGAGATTTGATTCATAATTATCTTTTTAGATAGTTATCATGATCTAGTAGTTACAATTTCAATAATCATCTTACTCATGATTTAGTAGTTAGTTATAGGGTGGGTCATGGAAGTGCAGCTGCGACGCACACGGAGTTGAGGTCAAAAAAGCTCCGAAGGCTAAAATGGCTTCAGCAGTCGAGTCTCTTCCTAACTCTAAAGAACGGGCATGGCGTGTGCAAGGAATCCTGCAGGGGAGGACGAGAGTCCACAATGGTCCTCCCAATCGTGGAATGCCATATAGACTCACCGATCCTTGTCAAAGTTGACTCCGGTCGCCAAGCGGTTCGAGTCCCCCACCGCGTGCCTTCGAAGAAGCTTCCACGGCTGCTGCGAACGGACTCGAAGTGACTTCTCCATCCTTTCTTCATCTCCTACTTTTTGATGGACGGGACGTGTGAGACTGCTACGGAAATGCCCCAACGTCGACTCGGTCAGTCTTCCTTTTCCATAAGCACATGACGTGAAAGCATGACTGTTTACATTAAGCGCATAATACCGTGGGATTTTTATGGCGTTATCGTCAGCATAGGTGTTGGCCAAGTCTCAGGTCATCGGATTAATGATTGAATCGGTGGATCGAGATTTAATATTAGTTTAAAAATAATATAATATACTGTAACATCTTAAAAATACAAAATATATAACATAATATTATAAAAATATTATTTTATTAAAATTCAATGCATTCTTCACAACAATATTATTACATTCAACAATTATGTTTCCATCGTCACAATACACACAATATTTACAAAGATGAAACCAAAAAGAAGAGAGAGAGAGAGTTTGAAAAGCAACAATTACATTATCTCTAACACCATGTCATCTTGCAAGATTCAAACTTATTATGGATACAACACACAAGATACTCTTATTACATTGACTTTTGATGGCGTCCTCACCCTGAATCAGTTGTTAATCTATTGATTCTTATTTTGATGACAACATAAGCTTTATCATACATTTTATCAATCATCTGAAAATAGAAAATCCTCCAATTTTTCTTGAACAACATAATGATAAACACGCTCCATAATCCAACAAAATATCCGAGTATGATACTCAGATAATATGGCAGCATAAAGGATCCGTCTTTGTTGTCTTCTTTTGCCACATTGTTACTTTTGAGATCGTAACAACTCTTGGTGAGGGGAGCTCCACTTAGATATGCATTGCCAATATAAATGGATGAGTCATTGAGTGTTTGTAGTTGATTTCCCGAAGGAATAACTCCTGAAAGATTGTTGTAAGACAGATTCAAGTGATTCAGAGAATACAGGTCTGACAAGCTTTGAGGAATGCCTCCGGATAACTTATTAAATGATAGATCCAGAGTTTCCAATAATTTCATGCCACCGATTGTCGCTGGTATTTGACCGATAAGATTATTTCTTGATAGATTTAAAGTTTGGAGTGCCGAAAGAGACCCAATTTCTTCTGGGATTTCTCCGGTCAAATTATTATTTGAAAAGTCTATAATATTGACAAGGTAAACAATGATCGAAAAGACGAGAGTATTTCCCTTTATAGTTAGAGTGATGCTATCATCATAAGTGCCATCAAAAAATGGCAAAGGAAGGCGACCGGCAAAGCGAGGCACAGGGTAAATCACACAGGGAGCCGTAGGGTACTTAATCGCAGAGGAAGCCATAGGGTACTCAATCGCAACACAACACGCAGGGCGACTCGCATTCAATGCAACATAATCTATACATCGGTATAGACTAGTCAATTTTCGTTGCCTAAAAGTTTTTGTTGCATTTAAGTTGCCGAAGGAGCGTGGAATTGGCCCTGATAAATTATTATTAGCAAGGTCGATAATATGTAGATGATGAAGTTGTCCGAGCTCTGTAGGAATGTTACCAAAAAACATATTTGAGCATAGTCGGAGTACCTCTAGGTTTTGAAAGTTTTGTGCAATCCACGTAGGTATGCTACCTGAGAATTTATTATCGCCAAGATCAAGAAAAACTAGTCCACTGCAATGTTGCAATGACAGAGGAAGATGCCCATGAAGACTATTATTGTTTAAGTGCAAAGACCGAAGCTGAGTCAACTTTTCAATAGAGCTAGGAATTTCTCCCGAGAGATTATTATCTGCTAGATTAATGTAGATAATAAAGTTTGTCTCTTGCCAACACCAAGGGATTTCACCTGATATTTGGTTGCTCGATAGATCGAGGATACGAAGTTGTGTCAAGTTGCAGATAAATGATGGTATGTTCCCACTGATATGGTTATGTGAGAGATCCAACAGTTCCAATTCTAGTGGGCGAGAGATTGATGGCAACGATCCCGAAAAGGAATTATTATACAGATACAAATAACGCAAGTAAGGTGGCAAACGAGGAATAGGGCCTTCAAGCAAATTCATACTTAGTTTCAGAGTGGCTAGGTTTGTCATTTGCTCCAAGAAAGTTGGCAAAGTACCATTAATCTGATTTTGGGAGAGATTTATAGAAAAAGCGGAAATGTAACAAAACCAATCAGGCAAGACGTCCTCGATGCTTGTGTTCGACAAATCCAAATTCTCAATGGAGTTCTGTGAACGGAGCCATCTTGGAAATGCAGGCCCCAACTTACAAGACTTCAGTTGAATGGATTGGAGTTGAAAAGGAGGAACCCAATTATAGTCTACTGAGATGACTAGGGAGTTTTCGGATAGATCGAGCTCACTTAGTTTGGTTAAGCGAGCGAAATGGAGTTCAGACACGGTGCCCTCTAGGCAATTAGTAGAGAGAGAAAGAACGGTGAGGTTGGAAAGCTTGCCAATCTCAGTAGGTAACGATCCAGAGAGTAAATTATTCGTGAGATTGATAAGTTGTAGACTGTTCAAATTTCCAATCTCAGTGGGTACGGGACCTGAAAGTGAATTATCACTAAGACGAAGTTCTCTTAGATCGGCCAAATTTCCAATCCCAGCGGATATGTTACCATGAAACATAGAAAAACTGAGATCAAGATAAGAGAGTCTGTGGAGTTTCCATAGCCAGTTGGGGATGGTGGAGTTGAAGAGGTTGTCACTGATGTCCAGAGTGGCCAGTGTTGTGAGGTTGACATGGGAAAGAGAAGAGGGGATGTCGGTGAGGCCACAGTCATGTAAATGTAGCTCCTCTAGTGAGGACAACATGTTCACTGCTTGAAGCCAATCGTGGGAGGCCATGGAAAGGTTCACAAAGCTCATGTCGAGGTATCTCAAGGAAGTGAGACCCGAGAGCCAGTGCAGGCCATCGGTCGATAAGTCATTGTAGCTGAGGTCGAGGCGCTCCAAATGAGTTAGCAGGAGCAAGGATGGTCTGATCTCACCTCCGATAGACGTCTCATCGTTATCAGGGTCGAAATTCTGGAGGTTGAGCTCCACGACATGGCCGTTGTCACAGACCACCCCGCTCCATCTGCAGCAGTCTACTCGGCCTTGCCATGATGACAAACGGCTGGAAGGATCCTTGACGATGCCAGTTTTGAAGTCGAGGAGGGCGTCCCTCTCGCCCTCTACGCACCCCTTCGTCGTCGGCGTTGTTGCCGCCGTGAACAAAAGAATGCTCGTAAGCCAAAGCCCGAAAGAGTAGTGCCGTGGCACAGGGTGCGTGCTTCTGGCGCAAGAGGCCATGATGCTATTTGGTGAGTGCATAGTGTACTGAGAGATGGCAAGCGGTGGAGGACATGTATATATAGAGTGGGTGTGGGGGCGTGATGGCCCTCCCATCCCCAACCCATCATAGACTCCTGTGAAACGTGAAGATTGATGCACTGGTAGCGATAGATAGATAAAAAAACTTGACTTTTGTGGGATACGACTCCTGCTGAACCTGCAGTCCGTGCACCGTGTAGCTTCCTCGAACTTGGTTTCTACCCTGCCTGGGTCTCAAAATTGGGGCTCGGTTCGCAAGAACGAAAGAGATTGATGCTGGATTTCAAACTCGAAAGATACTGCCATTTAATTGGCCTTGTTGGATTGCGTAGAACGTCTCATTCGGCCCAAATGCGATAGTGTGGAATCTAATTCATGCCTCCCTCATTCCACACGGTTTGATTCTGATGTCCGCACATCGGAACGCGTTATCTTCTCAGCCAAGATAAAATGTATGGAGGCGATGAATACCTTATTCCAGGAGTCGGAATGTCGCCACCACATGTCAAACGTCATCACGGAAGATAACGTGGATGAAGACTCCGACCCACCGCAAACGATTCCTCACCCAAGATAACACGGTAACCCATCGCTTTACATGTAGCGTCCTTCCGAAAGAGGGAGACTCAACGAAGTTTGTAGCGGAACGCACGCTTCGCTTTCACATGTGTGGAAGTCTTTGTTGGGAACCCAAAGGCACGCAACAAATTGATTCGTTGGAAACACGAGTGGTGAAGATGATGAGGATTTCCCACCATTTCTGTGATGAATTTTGTGGGTAATTGTTCCCACACGAGCGAAAGAAATGGCTGCATTTCTTTTTATCTCTTTCGTTTTCTACAAAATTGCACTTAAGATTATGCGTAGAGATAGTCATCGTCAACCTAGCGATCCGTATCTTGATTGCTACATAAACTGTCATATATGTTATCCATAACTTGGAAGTAGAAGATCCTCCGATCGTCAAAAGTGTCAAAGAAGTAAGAATAGGTTTTGTTAGTTCTTGCGCGCGTATGTAACAACAAAGCAAAGACCGATGGTCTTGAAAGAGATTTGCGAACTAAGATACTGTTCTTGGAAGGACATGGCCAATCAATGGCCCTCCTCAGATTGGGTTCCACACTGGCTCTACTCCAAAGCCTTGTTTGACCTGCCGTTCATCGCACACAATCTTCCGGGCTATTACTTTGCTGCTTCAATAATTCGTAAAAAAGATAATTGAAAATTAGATGCAAGAGATGGGAGTTTAATTTTTGTTCAACATCATCATCATCACATCTTTCATTCTTAATTGTGAATTCATATGTAATTTTAGACTATATAAAGGCATCGAAATAAGCCCATTCTCTGTCTTTACCCATCGCCTCAGCCTCGGTGGGATCCCTCCCGTGGCGGCTACCTTTCACGCAAGCACCGCAATGGTAAGTTGGGCTGCTCGCTCTACTTGCAGTCTATCGAGTAAACATCGATACGAATCGTCGATGCGACTTGGTGCATCGGAAGATGGATTTCCGAAACGTGGAGTAAATCTTGATTTCGTGATGGCAAAGGAGAGAAGCCACATCCAAACCGTGAGATCGTCACTGCAAAATGCCAAAGGAACCATGCAATGGATCGCCAAGGACGTCGTAGTACAACAGACAGCGATCATACACCCTAAAAACAATGGCTCATCACAGCGCCCAACGATCAACGATGCGAAATATCAAGAACACCATGTGATCACCGACGACATTGAAAATAATCTGTGCAGAATGGTGATCTTTATATCACACTTCGGCTAAGGAACCACTCGTAGCGAAAACTGATAACAATGTTAAATCAGTGCAGTTTTGTCGTCCGATGGTGCCTGTTTATGCGAGAGAGATCTGTGCGGTCAATGATAGAAGAAGAAGGATTCCCAAACCAGACGAGTTGTTCTCGATGCCTCCTACATGGGAACAGAAACAGAGTTTGAGATTAACATTTCATAATCTTCAAAACGAGATCCTTTTTGACAGATGAAGTGGATCACACTTATAACACGAAAGAAACTTGCGTCACATTCGACCAGCTGCGTCATGCCAATTTCGCATTCTTATCTTGATTGCCACATAAGCTTTGTCGTACATCTTGTCCACCGTTGCAAAATAGAAGAGCCTCCAATCTTTCTTGAACAGCATGATCACGAACACACTCCATAAGCCGACCAAATATCCGAGCCCGGTACCAAAGTAAAATGACAGCACATGAGATCCTTGTTCGTACTCCTCCTCCGTCGAATCGACGTTGGGATCGTCGGAGCAACTCTTGGTCACCGGAGGTCCACAGAGATGGACATTTCCGATATAAATGGATGCATCCTCCAGCGTTCGAAGTTGATTCCCCGATGGAATCGCTCCCGATAGATTGTTGTAAGACAGATTCAAGTGACTCAAAGAATATAACGCCGAAAAGCTTTGAGGAATGACTCCGGATAACTTATTGAATGACAGATCCAGAGTTTCCAATGATTTCATGGCACCAATTGCTGCTGGAATTTGGCCGACAAAACTGTTTCTTGATAGATTTAAAGTTTGGAGCATTGAAAGAGACCCAATTTCAATTGGGATTTCTCCTGTCAAATTATTGTTTGAAAGATCTATAATGTTGACAAGGTAAAGAATGATTGAAAAATTATAATATCTTCCCTTTATAGTTAGAGCGATGCTATCTTCATATTTGTCAAAAGGCAACAAAGCAGGGCGGTCCTTTACAAAGGGACTATAAAATACTTGTTTGTCTCGACGAGTCAAATGCTGTTTCCAATGAGTCATTGCAGCATTTAAATTGCCAAAGGAGTGTGGAATTGGCCCTGATAATTTATTGTTAGCAAGGTCGATAACATGTAGATAAGCAAGTTGCCCAAGCTCTGCAGGAATGTTACCGGAAAACATATTTGAGCGTAGTCGGAGTACCTCTAGGTCTAGAAAATTTTGTGCAATCCATGTAGGTATGCTACCCGAGAATTTATTATTGCCAAGATCAAGAAAAACTAGTGCACTGCAATTTTTCAATGACGATGGAAGAAGCCCATGTAGTTTATTATTGTTTAAGTGGAAAGACTCAAGCCAAATCAAATTTTCAATAGAGCTGGGAATTTCTCCCGAAAGCTTGTTATTTGCCAGATTAATGGAGGAAAAGTAGTTTGTCTCCTGCCAACACGAAGGGATTTCACCTGATATTTGGTTGCTCGATAGATCGAGGATATCAAGTCGTCGAGTGTTGCAGATAAAGGACGGTATGCTCCCGTTAATATGGTTACGTGAGAGATCCAAGATTCTCAATTCTAGTGTGGGAAAGATTGATGGCAATGATCCTGATAAAGAATTACAAGCCAGATTCAAATAACGCAAGTAAGATAGCAAAACCAAGGAAGTTGGCAAAGTGCCGTTAATTTGATTTTGGGAGAGATTTATAAAAGAAGCAGAGTTATTCCAAAACCAATCAGGCAAGACGTCCTCGATGCTTGTGTTCGACATATCCAAATATTTAATGGAGTTTTGTGAACGGAGCCATCTTGGGAACGCAGGACCCAACTTACAAGAACTCAGTTTAATGGATCGGAGTTGAAAAGGAGGAACCCAATTGTGGTCTATTGAGATGACTAGGGAGTTTCCGATTAGATCAAGCTCACTTAGTTTGGTTAAGTTAGCGAAATGGAGTTCAGACATGGTGCCCTCTAGGGAATTACTGGAGAGAGAAAGAACGGTGAGGTTGGAAAGCGTGCCAATCTCAATGGGTATGGGACCTGAAAGTGAATTATCGTTAAGACGAAGCTCTCTTAGACCAGTCAACTTCCCAATCCCAGCAGGTATGACTCCGAAGAGTGAATTATGATCAAGATAAAGCTCTCTTAGACCAGTCAATTTCCCAATCCCAGCAGGTATGACTCCGAAGAGTGAATTATGATCAAGATAAAGCTCTCTTAGACTAGTCAAATTCCCAATCTCAACAGGTATGGGTCCAAAGAGTGAATTATAACTTAGATAGATAAGTTTTAGACTATTACAAATTCCAATCTCAATGGGCACGGGACCTGAAAGTGAATTATCACTCAGATGAAGTTCTCTTAGACCAGTCAAATTTCCAATCCCAGCAGATATGGCACCATGAAACATAGAAAAACTGAGATCAAGATAAGAGAGGTTGTGGAGTTTCCATAGCCAGTCGGGGAAGGTGGAGTTGAAGTGGTTGCCATGGAGATCAAGAGTGGCCAGTGCTGTGAGGTTGACATGGGAAAGAGAAGAGGGGAGGTCGGTGAGGCCACAGTATGGTAAATGTAGCTCCTCCAGTGAGGACAACATGTTCACCGCTTGAAGCCAATTGTGGGAGGCCATGGAAAGTTTCACAAAGCTCATGTCGAGGTATCTCAAGGAAGTGAGACGCGAGAGCCAGTGCAGGCCATCGATCGTTAAGTCATATAGTGAATTTAGGTCGAGATAGCGGAGCCTGGACAGGCCTCGCCATGATGACAAACGGCTGGAAGGATCCTTGACGATGCCGGTTTTGAAGTCGAGGAGGGCGTCCCTCTCGCCCTCTACGAACCCCTTCGTCGTCGGCGTTGTTGCCGCCGTGAACAAAAGAATGCTCGTAAGCCAAAGCCCGAAAGAGTAGTGCCGTGGCACAGGGTGTGTGCTTCTGGTGCAATAGCCCATGATGCTATTTGGTGAGTGGATAGTGTTCTGAGAGATGGAAGGCGGCGGAGGACATGTATATATAGAGTCGGTGTGGGGGCGTGATGGCCCTCCCATCCCAGACTCCCGTGAAACGCCGAGATTGATGCGCTGGTGGCGATAGAGATAAATAAAGACTTGACTTATGTGGTATTTGACTCCTTCTGGTCCTGCAGTGCATGATAGTGTACCTTAGTCAAACTTGGTTTCCACCCCGCCATTTAAACAAAGAAAGAGATTGGTACTGGATTTCAAACTTGAAACAGATGTTCTTCAACTTCATGCAACATCTGGCCTAACACCACCGTCAATCGATAATACTAGGGGTTGTCGTCCGCAATACCACGTCGTGTCAAATCATCGGTTTCCCAACTTTAATATAGTTCATCTTTCCGAGGTTTTCTCTGAAGCTTTTTGCATGTTTTTCTTCCACGTCGAGAAATTAAAGAGGGCATTTTCCTGATCTTTTCCTTTCCAAAGTTTTCGTTTACATCTTCGTTTCTCCTCAGGAGTTCTCACTCGGTATCTTATATCATCATCGACGCGTCTGAACTCTTTCACGCGTAAGGAATATGACTTGTCCCACAGCCTCAGAAGCACTAAAATGCACCGAAAGAACGCATGTTTGCCACCTACACTAAATGCTGCATCGATATCGAACGAGGTGTGCATTATCCGAGTTGAAAGGGACCAAATCATTCATCGGAATTCTAAGGGGTGATTTAGTCCGATGGAAAATTAGATCTCAACTAGAAACCATCACCACTCGGTGTACATTAGTGATTCGATGAGGATGGAAAAGAATGTTACTCGATTACTTTCTTTTGATGTATGTAAATGAATGCAACTATATCTATTTATATTACATAAATAGCTGCCTTACATGCGTGCTCTTCATCCTTCGTCACTCGTTCTACTTGAAATCTATAGCCTTTCTCTTCTTTACCACCCAATCTCATCACTTCCATCTTGTCGTGGCCATTTTCTTCTCCTCCCTTATCTTCCAACTCTACTGCTTAGACCCACCACCATTTGTAGTCTCATCTCCTCCTTTATCCGTCAAACCAAAGAATAGGTTTGGTTAGTTCTTGCGCGTCTGTAACACGTCCTTCCCTGTTGGCACGAAATCTTCCGCCACTGGATCCTCGGTCTCCATCCCGCATCCCATCCGTCGATTAGTGTGCTGGAATGGAAGTTATTCAAATGCATCGTACTACAAGAATCTGTATATATATATACAGTGAGTGCCAAATGTGTGGAGTCATCAAATCGACACCACCACCGGCTGCTGCTGCTGCTGGTTTCGTGGGATGCAAATGACGAGTAAACTGGCATGATCGATGGAGTCACGAAATGACCCCACCATTGACTTCACCGAGTCTCCCGCCTTCGCAAGCACGATGCTCTAAAGTGGGATTCCATTTCCACGTCCGGCCTAATGTTGTTTCCAATGATTTCATGGCACCAATTGCCGCCGGAATTTGGCCGACAAAATTGTTTCTGGATAGATTTAAAGTTTGGAGCATTGAAAGAGACCCAATTTCAATTGGGATTTCTCCTGTCAAATTATTATTTGAAAGATCTATAATGTTGACAAGGTAAAGAATGGATGAAAAGATCAAATCAGGCAAAGTGCCGCTAATCTGATTTTGGGAGAGATTTATAGAAGAAGAAGCAGAAGTGTTCCAAAACCAATCAGGCAAGGCATCCTCGATGCTTGTGTTCGACATATCCAAATCCTTAATGGAGTTTTGTGAACGGAGCCATCTTGGAAATGTAGGACCCAACTTACAAGAACTCAGTTTAATGGATCGGAGTTGAAAAGGAGGAACCCAATTGTGGTCTATTGAGATGACTAGGGAGTTTTCGAATAGATCAAGCTCACTTAGTTTGGTTAAGTTAGCGAAATGGAGTTCAGACATGGTACCCTCCAGGGAATTACTAGACAGAGAAAGAATAGTGAGGTTGGAAAGCTTGCCAATCTCAATGGGTATGGGACCTGAAAGTGAATTATCGTTAAGATAAAGCACTCCTAGACTAGTCAAATTCCCAATCCCAGCAGGTATGACTCCGAAGAGTGAATTATGATCAAGATAAAGCTCTCTTAGACTAGTCAAATTCCCAATCCCAGCAGGTATGACTCCGAAGAGTGAATTATCGTTAAGATAAAGCACTCCTAGAATAGTCAAATTCCCAATCCCAGCAGGTATGACTCCGAAGAGTGAATTATCACTCAGATCGATAAGTTTTAGACTATTACAAATTCCAATCTCAATGGGCACGGGACCTGAAAGTGAATTATCACTCAGATGAAGTTCTCTTAGACCAGTCAAATTTCCAATCCCAGCAGATATGGCACCATGAAACATAGAAAAACTGAGATCAAGATAAGAGAGGTTGTGGAGTTTCCATAGCCAGTCGGGGAAGGTGGAGTTGAAGTGGTTGCCACGGAGATCGAGAGTGGCCAGTGCTGTGAGGTTGACATGGGAAAGAGAAGAGGGGAGGTCGGTGAGGCAACAGTATGGTAAATGTAGCTCCTCCAGTGAGGACAACATGTTCATTGAGTGAAGCCAATCGTGGGAGGCTATGGAAAGGTTCACACCGCTCATGTCGAGGTATCTCAAGGAAGTGAGACGCGAGAGCCAGTGCAGGCGATCGCTCGATAAGCCATACGAATGGAGACCGAGCGAGCGGAGGCTGGACAGGTTGCCCAGCTGGGGCGGAATGGCTCCGCCGAAGTTGGACCAGGAGAGGTCGAGATACGTCAACTTGGTAAGGGAACCCAAAAATTTCGGGATTTGGATCCCACCGAAGTCATTGTGGCTGAGGTTGAGACGCTCCAAATGAGTTAGCAGGAGCAAGGATGGTCTGATCTCACCTCCGATAGACGTCTCACTGTAATTAGGGTCTGAATTATGGAGGTTGAGCTCCACGACATGGCCGGTTCTGTTGTCACAGACCACCCCGCTCCATCTGCAGCAGTCTACTCGGCCTCGCCATGATGACAAACGGCTGGAAGGATCCTTGACGATGCCGGTTTTGAAGTCGAGGAGGGCGTCCCTCTCGCCCTCTACGCACCCCTTCGTCGTCGGCGTTGTTGCCTCCGTGAACAAAAGAATGCTCGTAAGCCAAAGCCCGAAAGAGTAGTGCGGTGGCACAGGGTGTGTGCTTCTGCTGCAAGAGGCCATGCTATTTGGTGAATGCATAGTGTCCTGAGAGATGGCAGGCCGTGGAGGACAAGTCCATATATAGAGTCGCTGTGTGGGAGTGATGGCCCTCCTTCCCAGACTCCAGTGAAACGCGGAGATTGATGCGCTGGTGGCGATAGAGATAAATAAAGACTTGACTTATGTGGTATTTGACTGCTTCTGGTCCTGCAGTGCATGATAGTGTACCTTAGTCAAACTTGGTTTCCACCCCGCCATTTAACCAAAGAAAGAGATTGGTACTGGATTTCAAACTTGAAACAGATGTTCTTCAACTTCATGCAACATCTGGCCTAACACCACCGTCAATCGATAATACTAGGGGTTGTCGTCCGCAATACCACCTCGTGTCGAATTATCGATTTCCCAACTTTAATATAGTTCATCTTTCTTAGGTTTTCTCATAAGCTTCTTGCATGTTTTTCTTCCACGTCGAGAAAGTAAAGAGGGTATTTTCCTGATCTTTTCTTTTTCAGAGTTTTCATTTACATCTTCGTTTCTCCTCAGGAGTTCTCACTCGGTATCTTATTTCATCATCGACGCATCTTAACTCTTTCACACGCAAGGAATATGACTTGTCCCACAGCCTCAAAAGCACTCAAATGCACCGAAACGACACATATGTTTTCCCTCGAAAGAGAATTGATGTTGCCACCTACACTAAATGCAACATCGATATCGGATGAGGTGTACATTATCCGTGTTGAAAGGGACCAAATCAAACAAGCAATTATCATGGAGTTGCTATCAAAGAAGAAACAAATATGCAAGTTATCACCTATTTTCTTGGAATTGACAGGCAAATGGCGAGTCACAGGGTTCTTTATTACACCAAGAAGTTTCTCCCGCTTCGTACTTCATTTTTGGAACAATTGGGCTGCAGCAATTACAAAAGGGATGTAGATATTGTCACAGATTAAATTGATTGAACCCACATATACAATGCTTGACGGGGAAACAGTGATAGACCACAGAAACGCTTGAAAGGCCTCGGGATGCGGACATATGGTTTGATTTCAATAAGAACTCCCTGTCTCTGTTTTCACATAGACAGCCTGCAGCCTACCAGCCTTGTAAGGGGGCTATCAAATATCGCGAGAAGTGCCTAACATCATCGTCATCAAGTCGACATTTTAGTCTGCAAGTTAACGAAGACATAAAACTTCTAATGGAAGATAGGAGCAAAGTGATATACATATATTTTTAATGTAGAAGTATGAACACAAAATTCAAATAAATGAAGTGAAGCAAATGGGAATTCATTAACTTTTGAGTACGTCCCTTTTGAGTACTCAAACACATTATGTATAATACAATAACGTTACCTTCACTTTTGAGTACGTCTCTCTCCTTTATTGATCCTCCATCCGTTGATCTTTATCTTGATTGCCACACACGCTTTGTCATATAATCGATCAATCATTCGAAAATAAAACATCCTCCAATCTTCCTTAAATAGCATGATGATAAACACGCACCACTGTCCAACCAAATAACCGAGTGTGATGCCAAAGTAAAATGAAAAGGCATGAAATCCTTCTTCCTCCTCCTCGTATGTCGCATTGATATTTGTCTTCTCGAGGCAACTCTTGCTAACCGGAGGGCCACAAAGATTCGCATTACCGATGTAACTGGATGCTGCAAGTGTTTGAAGTTGATAACCCGATGGAATGGCTCCTGATAGATTGTTATAAGACAGATTCAAGTCACTCAGATAATTCAGGCCTGATAAGCTTTGAGGAATGGATCCGGACAAGTCATTGAATGATAAGTCAAGAGTTTCCAGTGATTTCATTCCGCCAATAGTACTCGGAATCATACCTCCAATGCTATTTCTTGATAGATTTAAAGTTTGAAGTGTCGTAAAGGTACCCGATCTCTGTGGGGATTGCTCCGGTCAGAGAATTTTTGAAAGGTCAATGCTAGATGAAGAATAAACGAAAAGTTTGGTTCATGTCCGCAGAGGCCACACTGTTGGGAAATCATTGGGGGCGACATCATATGCGCAGCGGAAGAACAAGAAAACAAAAATCCCCGATTCCCCAAAAAGATGTTCGTCGTCGTGCGAAGATTGGTGCGCAAAATCCGCAAAACACAAAACTGCGTATAGAGATTGTGTTACCTAGGGAGATCGTATATCCCTGTTTCCTTGCAGATCCTTAGGAGAGGGTGAAGGAGGTCAAGCGTCCTCCTCTCTAGCGGTGATCTACACAGCAGGGTTGCGACGACGCTCCTCAAAACTCCAGGCCTACTCTGAGGTGGAGAGGGAGAGGAGAATAGGAAGGGCAAGCAAAGACTCTAGCCTATGAGGCTGTGAATCCCTCCTATTTATAGAGATCCCGTGTCAAAACCCTAATGGGTCCTTTTCCTAGTGGGTATTGGATCTGCATCCAATAAGACAAGGGCTCCGTCGGATATCTCATATCCGAACCTCTACTCATCGCAATGCCTACCATATGTGTGTGACCCTCTAGGCCCAATATCGAGCTGGCCGTGAGTCATACCTGTCAGAACTCCTTCTAACTTAGTGAATTATTATCTCTGTAATAATTCACTCGACTCATCGACTACGGAAGTACTAGGCCACTACGCCGTAGTCCCCAGACGATACAGGGGAATCCAATCCATTGGACCTGTCTGTCCTCAGTTACCATGTACCTATAGTCCCTCATCCATCTAATATCCCAGAGACCGTATATCGAGCATGGTGCTGTCAGACCCATACGGTTTCTACTCGAGTCTCGCTCTAATCGGATTCTCCCGGAGAACTCTTTCTCTCTCAACCCGAATGACCCTGGCCAGGGATTTGTCTGAGCAAGAACACATAGGATATTCCTCTCATGACGCCGAGAGTGGATGATCCTCTGTCGACACTCAATAGTCCTCGTAAGGTCGACTACCACTCCCAATGACCAGCTGTACTAGATCTGAGAACAGTCAAACCTATAAGTCTGGTATCAAAGAGTGGAGCACTCATACAGGACATCCTTGGTGTCTCAAGTCTAAGGACCAGATACACCACTAGGACTATGGAATCGCTGTCTGACAATAAGGCATCATCAACCATCCAGCATTCCGTAAGCGGATCAATCAGTGAACTCATTCTCCAATGAGCACCTGTACTGTATCCCTAGTGTCCCTACACGAGCAGCTATGAGACCAGCTGCATCCATCATATGGACGGGTATACAGCACACCAGTCTATCCGGTTATCACGATGTCCCTCTCGAGTAACCTATGACCGGGATTATTTAGGATATGTATTTAAAGGTGAAACGATCTCATTATCGTGATCTCATCACGATCCGATTCCCATTGCACAAATCCAAGGACATCACAATATATATGCATTTATGCAATAGTTATAAAGTGATATATGCCAAAATATAATAAGCAAAAAGATTCTGTATCAAGTCACACGTGCCATCACTCACGTGATTGGCTTGCTGGGCACCTATGACTAGCACACACATGGAGGGTTCACAATTCGAGTTTATTCCACAGGGATCAGAATACAATGGAGATGTCACCAGGAGGCGACATGGTGCAGCGGATCGTGGTGGAACAGTTCGTGGCAATGCGATACACACAATCCGTCCCGTGAGGGATGAGATCATATGGAGGTATGATCGGGAGTTACTGGAAGCTCCACTTCGGTGAACAACACGACGGCAAGAAGGGCTATGAATTCAAGGAGTGAAGGCCATGGTACCGCAGAGGCAAGTCTTCCGGGCGTGCATCGAATTTTGCATCGGATGGAAACCTTGGTTATCAGCATATGGGGGCTGGGTTCCACCAAGGGAAAAGTTCGAATGCAAGTACTAGTGAGTTCCATGGGAGGGACTTGATCATGCAGAGGTATGATCGAAGCAGCTGGAGAGTTGGACTTCTCCAGAGCTCATATTTGCTTAAGGGAGCCCGACAAGTCAGAGGACAAGGTCGAGTAAGCGAACGTTGCTACCAAGGAAGCTAAGGAGAACAGAATCGGTGCATACTCTACAATGTGATGGCAGAGGCCATGCATGGGAGTTGCAGTCTGTCTTTCCATCGACCAAACGGACTGCTTGGAGAACACAGTGGTGTTGAAGCAGGGGGTCGAAAGGGGCGAGGAAGCGACGACGAGTCCAGAGGGACTTAGCTACCCAAAATCAAGCATCAGTTAGAATGGAGGTGGACTCAGAGGAGTGCCACGGAGACATCTCTACTGATTGTGAAGAAAAGGGATACAGAGGCGAGGCGACGGATAGTAGGGCCATGGGCATGACAGCGCCATGGTACCGTAGAGGCGGGACTTCCGTGCAAGTCATTGATCCCTTGCTCTCATGGAGGGAGAGCACTTGGTCGCGAAAGGGGCTGAGGAGGTGGAGCATGCAGAGGCAATCTCCAAGTACCGAGACAAGGCTGAAGGGCAGAGGCCACGAAACTTCGTAAGACCGGTGTCAACAAGTTTCTCATCAAGATAGCCGTAAGTGAAGGACTTCGAGTCATGCAAGAGTGCACGACCAAGGAACGAAGTAGGCAGTATGCGGTGCTGTACCTTTGCTACTCAGTGGAGTAGGCGGCAGGGTTGATGGAGAAGACGGTACAATCCCAGAGGCGACCTCATCTATCAGAGAATTACTCCAAGTTGGGGTGAAAACTTCCTGCATTCCAGAAGTTCGATGGCATTGAGAAGGTGAATCACAGTAGCTAACTCAACGCAAGGAGTGCAAACACTTCAAGTGCTTCAGAAGTGTGAGCAAAGAGCAGGCGAAGACCAGTAACCAGCTCGATGCATGAAGTACAACCTCGAGGAGGCGGGCGAAGTCAAAGTAACCTTTGCCTTCTCAACTCTTAAGAGAATAGGCGAAACCGAGTACCCCAGTTCTCTTATCTATCCAGCAGAGGAGCTCTGCACAAGTTCAAAGACCTTTCGAAGATAATGGAAGACAATAGTTGTCAAATCCTCACCAACGGTGATCAGTGCTACTGAGAGTAGATTGTCCGCTTCATTTCCCAACGAAATGCCAATTGAAAGCGGAAGTGATGCGAACCTACTTGGATGTGACAACTAACTGAAAGAAGAGTCAATGAGCAGATTTTGTGGAGGAAGGACCCAAAACTTCAGAAGTTTGCGAGGCGATGCTCGTTAAAGCTCCAACAAGCATCCACCCAGTTCAAGCAGCATGTGGAAATTTTGAGAGACTGGCGCAGTAAAAGATGGTCTTTTCCTTCATTTGGTGGATCCGCAAGAATCGACAAGGATCAACACAACTCAGCCAACCCCACACCAGAGTCAGAGTCATTGGTGAGTTGAAGCAGCATGGCGGATCAAAGATTCGACTACTCAGAAACAGCAGCGGAGAGCAACTGGGAGCCAGGAGGCGCATTGCAGCTGGAGCAGAAGATTGAAGACTCAGCAAAGGCGAAGAGTTGCAGTGTTCACAAAGGCTTCGACGAGGACGTCGAAGGGATAAGTGGGGGAGAATGTAACGGACAAACTTCTAAACAAGATGTTGGATGTAATGCTTATGTCTGTCCGTTGTCTTTTGGCACGTTTATACCTTGTACAACAGGTAGAGGGGCGGTCGAAGGCTAAATAGTCCCATGTTAGTTGGGTTGGTGGCATCTTTAGGCTTGTAAATAAAGGTTGTGTCATGTAGACACGTGCGAGAGCTTTTCGGTCTGTAATGGACCATTTTACCCTTTGTTGTGTAACTATTCAGAGCTTGTAAAGTCTGTTTGTAATTTGCATTGTCTATGAAGTGTTTTTCGGACATGTTTGCTTGTGGATCCCGATTGAGGCGTTCTCTTTAACCCGTTCTCTCTTTTGTTGGTCCTAAGGGACAATGGGAGGCTTCGGGGAGGCTGACCTTTGCGGACGGACGTGCGAGGGTGCCGCACGCCTTAGGCAAAACCAGCTAAGGTCCAAACAAAAACGAGCGTCGTCGCCATCAGGCTCGAAGGGAAGCGCGTGGAATTAGTCCAACGGTAGGGCAGTTTAGCAAGATGAATCCACCCTCCCCGGGGAAGTCTTCCCTTCACTCCTTTTTCATGTCTATCTGGAAGAAAGCAATGACTGATGGCCTCGAAAGAGGTAGATTCTCGAAATGTGGAGTAAATCAGGCTTATAACACAGAAGAAACTTGCATCACATTCAACCGGCCTTCCTTTGATTGCTGCGTCATGTCAATTTCGCATTCTTATCCTGAAGAAGAATTCCAAAACCAATCAGGCAGTGTATCTTCGATGCTTGTGTTGGACAGATCAATATCAGTGAGGAATTCCTGAGAACGGAGCCACCTGGGAAACGCGGGACCCAAGTCACAGGTATCAACTTTGATGGATTGAAGTTGAAAAGGGGGCACCCAGTCGTGGTCGAATCGGATGGTCAAAGGGTTCGCGTAAGCGTACAGGGCGACCAACTCGGTTAGGTTCACGAAATGGAGTTCGGACAAGGTGCCCTCCAGGGAGTTATCGGAGAGATCAAGGGTGGAAAGGTCGGAAAGCTTGCCGATCTCAACCGGTATCAGTCCGGAGAGTGAATTATGACCCAAGTCGAGCTGCGTTACGCTGGACAGATTCCCAATCTCGGCGGGGATTCGACCCGAAAGTGAATTGCCGCTGAGGCGTAATTCCGTAAGACTGGTCAAGCGCCCAATCTCGGCAGGGATGGAACCCACGAGGAAGCACTGAACGAGGTTTAGCTGCGACAGACTTGTCGTGTTCCCGATTTCAGGTAGAAGGGGACTCGTAAATGAATTATGGCTGAGATCAAGTGTGGTTAGACTGGCCAAACTCCAGAGATCGACAGGTATGGAACCGGAAAGCGAGTTGCCGCTAAGGTCGAGCTGCGCGAGACGAGTCAAGTTCCCAAACCCGGCAGGTACGGTGCCATACAATTCAGAATTGCTGATCGCGAGATAGGAGAGGCTACGGAGTTCAAAAAGCCAGCTGGGAAAGGTGGAGTTGAAGAAGTTGCCACGGAGATCGAGGGTGGTGAGAGCCGTGAGGTTGACGCGGGAAAGAGAATCGGGGAGGGCAGTGAGACCACAGCCTGACAGATAGAGTTGCTGCAGGGAGGGCAGCTGGTTCACGGCTCGTAGCCAATCGGGAGAGGCCGTGCTGAGGTTCACAAAGTTCATTTGGAGGAATGTTAGAGAAGAGAGACGCGAGAGCCACTGTAGGTCGTCCCCCGCGTCGATCCTCAAGTTGTACGAGGACAGGCTCAGATAGCGGAGGGTTGACAGGTTACCCAGCTGGGGAGGAATGGCTCCGCCGAAATTGGAATAAGAGAGATCCAGATATCTGAGTCTCCCAAAAGAACCCAAGAACTTGGGGATTCGGGCGCCGCCGAAGTCGTTCTGAGTGAGATTCAAGCGACGCAAATGAGTTAGAGAAAGCAAAGATGGACCGATCTCACCCCCCAACACCGTCAAATTGTCGTAGTAAGCCTCCGCATTCTGGAGGTTGAGCTGCACGACGTGGCCCGTGGTGTTGTCGCACACCACGCCGCTCCATCTGCAGCAGTCCACTGGGCGACGCCACGAGGACAAGCGGCGGGATGGGTCGAGGATGCCGGCTTTGAAGGCGAGGAGGGCGTCCCTCTCCGCCTTCATGCACCCCCTCGTCGTCGTCACAAGCGTCAAGAACAGAACGCTCATTAGGCAAGAGCAGCTCAGCGACGAATGGGATGGGCTTCTCGTGTCGCCCATGCTCTTTGGTGAACGAATGACCAGTTGGCTGCAGGCGGCACAGCGAAGAACATGTATATATGAATATAATATATAGAATGTGGTAGGTTGAACCATCGCTCTCCGCGATTACCAATGGATCCTCTTGTGAAATGACAGGTCCCTTCGTCTCCACCCGGCATCCCATGTGATCAAAGTAGTGAAACAGGATACATATTATAACGTGAGTGCTAATCTTTTTCGTCCTTTCGTCCAACTTGGACTCCTAATCTAATGATCATGGAAGCGCAGCTGCCAAGAAGGACGCACACGGAGTTGAGGTCAAAAAAGCTCCGAAGGCTAAAATGGCTTCAGCAGTCGAGTCTCTTCCTAACTCTAAAGAACGGGCATAGCGTGTGCAAGGAATCCTGCAGGGGAGGACGAGAGTCCACAATGGTCCTCCCAATCGTGGAATGCCATATAGACTCACCGATCCTTGTCAAAGTTGACTCCGGTCGCCAAGCGGTTCGAGTCCCCCACCGCGTGCCTTCGAAGAAGCTTCCACGGCTGCTGCGAACGGACTCGAAGTGACTTCTCCATCCTTTCTTCATCTCCTACTTTTTGATGGACGAGACGTGTGAGACTGCTACGGAAATGCCCCAACGTTGACTCGGTCAGTCTTCCTTTTCCATAAGCACATGACGTGAAAGCATGACTGTTTACATTAAGCGCATAATACCGTGGGATTCTTATGGTGTTATCTTCAGCATAGGTGTTGGCCAAGTCTCAGGTCATCGGATTAATGATTGAATCGGTGGATCGAGATTTAATATTAGTTTAAAAATAATATAATATACTGTAATATATTAAAAATACAAAATATATAACATAATATTATAAAAATATTGTTTTATAATAATTCAATGCATTCTTCACAATAATATTATTACATTCAACAATTATGTTTCCATCGTCATAATACACACAATATTTACAAAGATGAAACCAAAAAGAAAAGAGAGAGAGAGAGTTTGAAAAGTAACCATTACATGATCTCTAACACGATGTCATCTTGCAAGATTCAAACTTATTATGGATACAACACACAAGATACTCCTATTACATTGACTTTTTATGGCGTCCTCACTCTCAATCACTTGTTAATCTATTAATTCTTATTTTGATGACAACATAAGCTTTATCATACATTTTATCAAACATCTGAAAATAGAAAACCCTCCAATTTTTCTTGAACAACATGATGATAAACAAGCTCCATAATCCAACCAAATATCCGAGTATGATACTCAGATAATATGATGGCGTAAAAGATTCGTCTTTGTTGTCTTCTTTTGTCACATTGTTGCTTTTAAGATCGTAACAACTCTTGATGAGGGGAGCTCCACATAGATATGCATTGCCAATATAAATGGATGAGTCATTGAGTGTTTGTAGTTGATTTCCTGAAGGTATAACTCCTGATAGATTGTTGTAAGACAGATTCAAGTGATTCAGAGAATACAAGTCTGACAAGCTTTGAGGAATGCCTCCGGATAACTTATTAAATGATAGATCCAGAGTTTCCAATGACTTCATGGCACCAATTGTCACTGGTATTTGGCCGACAAGATTATTTCTTGATAGATTTAAAGTTTGGAGTGTCGAAAGAGACCCAATTTCTACTGGGATTTCTCCTGTCAAATTATTATTTGAAACGTCTATAATATTGACAAGGTAAACAATGGTTGAAAAGATGAGACTTTTTCCCTTTATAGTTAGAGTGATGCTATCATCATAAGTGTCTAGTCGTCTCAATGCACTATAAGTTATATGTTGGCCTAGACTAGTCAATTTTCGTTGCCTATAAGTTTTTGTTGCATTTAAATTGCCAAGGGAGCGTGGAATTGGACCTGATAAATTATTATTAGCAAGGTCGATAATATGTAGATGATGAAGTTGTCCAAGCTCAGTAGGAATGTTACCAAAAAACATATTTGAGCATAGCCGGAGTACCTCTAGGTTTTGAAAATTTTGTGCAATCCACGTAGGTATGCTACCTGAGAATTTATTATCGCCAAGATCAAGAAAAACCAGTCCACTGCAATTTTTCAATGACAACGGAAGATGCCCATGTAGACTATTATTGTTTAAGTGCAAAGACCGAAGCTGAGTCAACTTTTCAATAGAGCTAGGAATTTCTCCCGAGAGATTATTATCTGCTAGATTAATGTAGATAATAAAGTTTGTCTCTTGCCAACACCAAGGGATTTCACTTGATATTTGGTTGCTCGATAGATCGAGGATACGAAGTTGTGTCAAGTTGCAGACAAATGATGGTATGCTCCCATTGATATGGTTATGTGAGAGATCCAACAGTTCCAATTCTAGTGGGAGAGAAATTGATGACAACGATCCCGAAAAGGAATTATTATACAGATACAAATAACTCAAGTAAGGTGGCAAACGAGGAATAGGGCCTTCAAGCAAATTCATACTTAGTTTCAGAGTGGACAGGTTTGTCATGTGCTCCAAGAAAGTTGGCAAAGTACCATTAATCTGATTTTGGGAGAGATTTATAGAAAAAGCGGGAATGTTCCAAAACCAATCAGGCAAGACGTCCTCGATGCTTGTGTTCGACATACCCAAATCGTTAATGGAGTTTTGTGAACGGAGCCATCTTGGAAATGCAGGCCCCAACTTACAAGACTTCAGTTGAATGGATCGGAGTTGAAAAGGAGGAACCCAATCATAGTCTACTGAGATGACTAGGGAGTTTTCGGATAGATCAAGCTCACTTAGTTCGGTTAGGTTATCGAAATGGAGTTCAGACACGGTGCCCTCTAGGGAATTACTAGAGAGAGAAAGAAAAATGAGGTTGGAAAGCTTGCCAATCTCAGTAGGTATCGTTCCAAAGAGTAAATTACCACTGAGATCTATATATTCTATACTATTCAAATTTCCAATCTCAGTGGGTACGGGACCTGAAAGAGAATTATGACTAAGAAAAAGTTTTCTTAGACGAGTCAAATTCTTAATCCCATCAGGTATGGGTCCAAAGAGTGAATTACCACTCAGATCGATAAGTTTTAAACTATTCCACATTCCAACCTCAGTGGGTACGGGACCTGAAAGTGAATTATCATTAAGATGAAGTTCTCTTAGACCAGTCAAATTTCCAATCCCAGCGGGTATGGCACCATGAAACATAGAAAAACTGAGATCAAGATAAGAGAGGCTGTGGAGTTTCCATAGCCAGTTGGGGAAGGTGGAGTTGAAGAAGTTGTCACTGATGTCCAGAATGGCCAGTGCTGTGAGGTTGACATGGGAAAGAGAAGAGGGGAGGTCGGTGAGGCCACAGTATTGTAAATGTAGCTCCTCCAGTGAGGACAACATGTTCACCGCTTGAAGCCAATTGTGGGAGGCCATGGAAAGTTTCACAAAGCTCATGTCGAGGTATCTCAAGGAAGTGAGACGCGAGAGCCAGTGCAGGCCATCGGTCGATAAGCCATCCGAATAGAGATCGAGAGAGCGGAGGGTGGACAGGTTGCCCAGCTGGGACGGAATGACTCCGCTGAAGTTGGACCAGGAGAGGTCGAGATAGGTCAACTTGGGAAGGGAACCCAAAAATTCCGGGATTTGGATCCCACCGAAGTCATTGTTGCTGAGGTTGAGGCGCTCCAAATGAGTTAGCAGGAGCAAGGATGGTCTGATCTCACCTCCGATAGACGTCTCATCGTTATAAGGGTCTGAATTCTGGAGGTTGAGCTCCACGACATGGCCGGTTCTGTTGTCACAGACCACCCCGCTCCATCTGCAGCAGTCTACTCGGCCTCGCCATGATGACAAACGGCTAGTATGATCCTTGACGATGCCGGTTTTGAAGTCGAGGAGGGCGTCCCTCTCACCCTCTACGCACCCCTCCGTCGTCGGCGTTGTTGCCGCCGTGAACAAAAGAATGCTCGTAAGCCAAAGCCCGAAAGAGTAGTGCCGTGGCACAGGGTGTGTGCTACTGGTGCAATAGTCCATGAGGCTATTTGGTGAGTGGATAGTGTACTGAGAGATGGAAGGCGGCGGAGGACATGTATATATAGAGTGGGCGTGGGGGCGTGATGGCCCTCCCCTCCCGCAACCCATCATAGACTCCTATGGAACGTTAAGATTGATGCACTGGTAGCGATGTATAGATAAAAAACATGACTTTTGTGGAATTCGACTCCTGCTGGACCTGCAGTGCGTGCACGGTGTAGCTCACTCGAACTTGGTTTCTACCCTGCCTGGGTCCCAAAATTGGGGCTCGGTTCGCAAGAACGAAAGAGATTGATGCTGGAATTCAAACTCCAAAGATACCGCCATTTAATCGACCTTGTTGGATTGCGTAGAATGTCTCACTCGGCTCGAATGCGATTGTGTGGAAACTAATTCATGGCTCCCTCATTCCACACGGTTTGATTCTGATGTCCGCACATCGGAACGCATCATCTTCTTAGCCAAGATAAAATGTATGGAGGCGATGAATACCTTATTCCAGGGGTCGAAATGTCGCCATGACATGTCAAACGTCATCACGGAAGACAACGTGGATGAAGACTCCGACCCACCGCAAACGATTCCTCACCCAATATAACACGGTAAGCCATCGCTTTACATGTAGCGTCGTTCCGAAGGAGGGAGACTCGACGATGTTTGTAGCCGAACGCACGCTTCGCTTTCACATGTGTGCAAGTCTTTGTTGGGAACCCAAAGGCACGCAACAAATCGATTCGTTTGACACACAAGTGGTGAAGATGTTGAGGATTTCCCACCATTTTTGTGATGAATTTTGTGGGTAATTGTTCCCACACGAGCGAAAGAAATGGCTGCATTTCTTTTTATCTCTTTCGTTTTCTACAAAATTGCACTTAAGATTATGCGTAGAGATAGTCATCGTCAACCTAGCGATCCGTATCTTGATTGCTACATAAACTTTGTCATATATGTTATCCATAACTTGGAAGTAGAAGATCCTCCGATCGTCAAAAGTGTCAAAGAAGTAAGAATAGGTTTTGTTAGTTCTTGAACAACAAAGCAAAGACCGATGGTCTTGAAAGAGATTTGCGAACTAAGATACTGTTCTTGGAAGGACATGGCCAATTAATGGCTCTCCTCAGATTGGGTTCCACACTGGCTCTACTCCAAAGCCTTGTTTGACCTGCCGTTCATCGCACACAATCTTCCGGGCCATTACTTTGCTGCTTCAATAATTCGTAAAAAAGATAATTGAAAATTAGATGCAAGAGATGTGAGTTTAATTTTTGTTCAACATCATCATCGTCATCATCATATCTTTCATTCTTAATTGTGAATTCATATGTAATTTTAGACTATATAAAGGCATCGAAATAAGCCCATTCTCTGTCTTTACCCATCGCCTCAGCCTCGATGGGAACCCTTTTCTACGACTCGGGTGAGATCCCTACCGTAGCGGCTACCTTTCTCGCAAGCACCGCAATGGTAGGTTGGGCTGCTCACTCTACCTGCAGTCTATGGAGTAAACCTCGATACGAATCGTCGATGCAACTTGGTGCATCGAAAGATAGATTTCCGAAAGATGGAGTAAATCTTGATTTCGTGATGGCAAAGGAGATGAGCCACATCCAACCCGTGAGACTGTCAATACAAAATGCCAAAGGAACCATGCAATGGATCGTCAAGGATGTCATAGTACAACAGACAACGATCATACACCCTAAAAAGAATGGCTAATCACAGTGCCCAACGATCAACGATGCAAAATATCAAGAACACCATGTGATCAACATGAAAAGTGATAAAGATAAGATTTCTCCAACTATACGAGGAAATTTCTCTAATTTTCTTATTTATTCTTTCCAACATGGTATCAGAGCATGAGCGAGGCTCCACGCCATTCGTCGGATGACCACACCCGGCATTGCCATCATGTGCACCTGTTTTGGTGCGGAAAATCCTGGAGAGAAGACGAGTTGTTCGATGCCTCTTACATCGGAATAGAAAGAGTTTGAGATTAACATTTCATAATCTTTAAAACGAGATCTTTTTTGATAGATAATGGATCACACTTATAACACGAAAGAAACTTGCATCACGTTCGACCAGCTGCGTCATTCCAATTTCGCATTCTTATCTTGATTGCCACATAAGCTCTGTCGTATATCTTGTCCATCATTGCAAAATAGAAGAGTCTCCAATCTTTCTTGAACAGCATGATCACGAACACACTCCATAAGCCGACCAAATATCCGAGCCCGGTACCAAAGTAAAATGACAGCACATGAGATCCTTGTTCGTACTCCTCTTCTGTCGAATCGACGTTGGGATCGTCGGAGCAACTCTTGGTCACCGGAGGTCCACAGAGTTGGACATTTCCAATATAAATGGATGCATCCTCCAGCGTCCGAAGTTGATTCCCCGATGGAATCGCTCCCGATAGATTGTTGTAAGACAGATTCAAGTGGCTCAGAGAATTCAACGCCGAAAAGCTTTGAGGAATGACTCCGGATAACTTATTGAATGACAGAGCCAGAGTTTCCAATAACTTCATGCCACCAATTGCCTCTGGAATTTGGCCGACAAAATTGTTTTTTGATAGATTTAAAGTTTGTAGTGCTGAAAGAGACCCAATTTCTACTGGGATTTCTCCTGTCAAGTTATTATTTGAAAGGTCTATAATGTTGACAAGGTAAAGAATGTTTGAAAAGATGAAATTGTTTCCCTTTGTAGTCAAGGTGATGCTATCATAATAAATGTCACCAAAAGGTGCCGAAAGAGGACAATCCCTTATCAATGCACGATAAACCAGTGGTACGTTTTGGCAAGTCAATTGTCGTCGCCAATAAGTCATTGCTGTATCTAATCTGCCAAAGGAGCGTGGAATTGGTCCTGATAATTTATTATTAGCAAGGTCGATAACATGTAGATAGAAAAGTTGTCCAAGCTCTGCAGGAATGTTACCGGAAAACATATTTGAGCATATCCGGAGTACCTTTAGGTTTCGAAAATTTCGTGCAATCCATGTAGGTATGCTACCCGATAATTTATTATCGCCAAGATCAAGAAAAATTAGTCTACTGCAACTTTTCAATGGCAATGGAAGATGACCATGCAGACTATTATTGTTTAAGTGCAAAGACTCGAGTAGCGTCATTTTTCCAATAGAGCTAGGAATTTCTCCCGAGAGCATATTATTTGCCAGATTAATGTAGGAAAGGAAGTTTGGCACCTGCCAACAAGAAGGGATTTCACCTGATATTTGGTTGTCCGATAGATCGAGAATATGAAGTTGTCTCAAGTCACACATAAATGATGGTATACTCCCGTTAATATGGTTATGCGAGAGATCTAAGAGTTTTAATTCTTGTGTGGGAAAGATTGATGGCAACGATCCTGAAAAAGAATTATTAGACAGATACAAATAACGCAAGTAAGGTGGCAAACGAGGAATCGGGCCTTCAAGCAAATTCATACTTAGTTTCAGAGTGGTCAGGTTTGTCATATGCTCCAAGGAAGTTGGCAAAGTACCATTAATCTGATTTTGGGAGAGATTTATAGAGAAAGCAGAATTGTTCCAAAACCAATCAGGCAAAACGTCTTCAATGCTTGTGTACGACATACCTAAATCTTCAATAGAGTTTTGTGAACGGAGCCATCTTGGAAATGTAGGACCCAACTTACAAGAACTCAGTTTAATGGTTTGGAGTTGAAAAGGAGGAACCCAATTGTGGTCTATTGAGATGACTAGGGAGTTTTCGAATAGATCAAGCTCACTTAGTTTGGTTAAGTTAGCGAAATGTAGTTCAGACATGGTGCCCTCTAGGGAATTACTGGAGAGAGAAAGAACGGTGAGGTTGGAAAGCTTGCCAATCTCAATGGGTATGGGACCTGAAAGTGAATTATCGTTAAGACGAAGCTCTCTTAGACCAGTCAACTTCCCAATCCCAGCAGGTATGACTCCGAAGAGTGAATTATGATCAAGATAAAGCAATCTTAGACCAGTCAAATTCCCAATCCCAGCAGGTATGGGTCCAAAGAGTGAATTATCACGCAGATCGATAAGTTTTAGACTATTACAAATTCCAATCTCAGTGGGCACGGGACCTGAAAGTGAATTATCACTAAGATGAAGTTCTCTTAGACCAGTCAAATTTCCAATCCCAGCAGATATGGCACCATGAAGCATAGAAAAACTGAGATCAAGATAAGAGAGGTTGTGGAGTTTCCATAGCCAGTCGGGGAAGGTGGAGTTGAAGAGGTTGCCATGGAGATCGAGAGTGGCCAGTGTCGTGAGGTTGACATGGGAAAGAGAAGAGTGTAGATTGGTGAGGCCACAGTCTTGTAAATGTAGCTCCTCTAGTGAGGACAACATGTTCACCGCTTGAAGCCAATTGTGGGAGGACATGGAAAGTTTCATTAAGCTCATGTCGAGGTATCTCAAGGAAGTGAGACGCGAGAGCCAGTGCAGGCCATCGATCGTTGAGTCATATAGTGAATTTAGGTCGAGATAGCGGAGCCTGGACTGGTTGCCCAGCTGGGGAGGAATGGCTCCGCTGAAGTTGGACGAGGAGAGGTCGAGATACGTCAACTCGGTAAGGGAACCCAAAAATTTCGGGATTTGGATCCCACCGAAGTCATTGTAGCCGAGGTTGAGGCGCTCCAAATGAGTTAGAAGGAGCAAGGATGGTCTGATCTCACCTCCGATAGACGTCTCATAGTTATAAGGGTCGGAATTCTGGAGGTTGAGCACCACGACATGGCCGGTTCTGTTGTCACAGACCACCCCGCTCCATCTGCAGCAGTCTACTCGGCCTCGCCATGATGACAAACGGCTGGAAGGATCCTTGACGATGCCGGTTTTGAAGTCGAGGAGGGCGTCCCTCTCGCCCTCTACGCACCCTTTCGTCGTCGGCGTTGTTGCCGCCGTGAACAAAAGAAAGCTCGTAAGCCAAAGCCCGAAAGAGTAGTGCCGAGGCACAGGGTGTGTGCTTCTGGTGCAAGAGGCCATGATGCTATTTGGTGAGTGCATAGTGTACTGAGAGATGGTCGGCGGTGGAGGACATGTATATATAGAGTGGGTGTGGGGGCGTGATGGCCCTCCCATCCCCAACCCATCGTAGACTCCTGTGAAACGTGAAGATTGATGCAATGGTAGCGATGGATAGATAAAAAGACTTTTGACTTTTGTGGGATACGACTCCTGCTGGACCTGCAGTCCGTGCACCGTGTAGCTTCCTCGAACTTGGTTTCTACCCTGCCTCGGTCCCAAAATTGGGGCTCGGTTCGCAAGAACTTAAGAGATTGATGCTGGATTTCAAACTTGAAAGATACGGCCATTTCTTCCAGGGGTCGAAATGTATGGAGGCGAAGAATACCTCATTCCAGGGTTCGAAATGTTCGCCACCACATGTCAAACGTCATCACGGAAGACAAAAGTGTGGATGAAGACTCCGACCCACCGCAAACGATTCCTCACCCAAGATAAAACGGTAAGCCATCGCTTTACATGTAGCGTCGTTCCGAAGGAGGGAGACTCAACGATGTTTGTAGCGGAACGCACGCTTCGCTTTCACATGTGTGGAAGTCTTTGTTGGGAACCCAAAGGCACGCAACAAATTGATTCGTTTGATACACAAGTGGTGAAGATGATGAGGATTTTGTGGGTAATTGTTCCCACAGTAGCGAAACAAATGGCTGCATTTCTTTTCATCTCTTTCGTTTTCTACAAAATTCCACTTTTTTGTATTCCCTTCAAAATTAATGATTTCGTACTTATTTAAATTTAACTTGATTATGCAACTCTTATTACCTAATCACCAATAAAGATATAGATTTACAACGCAAATGGATGGATCCCAAGTTGATTCCCATATGCTTTTGTTCCCGAGAGATCATCCTGGCTAACACCCAAATGGACGGATGGGATGCACTGAGCTACCTTTGACTCCGTGGGTGACTCCGTGAGTTTTCGGAATCATCACACAACCATCTAATCGACAAACCATTCCTGCAGCCAATCATTAAAAAAACATTATTAGCCGTATAATATTTGTACTATTTCTAAGCATCAAATGAACAAGTATACAAAATAAAAGCTTGAGATTATCCGTCACATAACCTTTAAAATGTGAAGTAGGGATATTCGAATGCATTGACCTTTAATCCATCGTCAACCTAGCGATCCGTATCTTGAATGCTACGTAAATCTTGTCGTACAAGTTATCCATCACTCGGAAGTAGAAGATCCTCCAATCTTTCTTGAAAAGAATAATGATAAATACGCTCCATAATCCGACCAAATATCCGAGTGCAATGCTGAAAGTAAATGATAGCACATCAGATTCTGTTTTGTTTTCTTCTTCTTCGAAATCGACATTAGTCTCGTTGACGCAACTCTCGGTGACCGGAGGTCCACAGAGATACGCATTGCCGATGTAAATGGATGCATCATCGAGCGTCCGAAGTTGATTCCCTGATGGAATGACTCCTGATAGGTTGTTATACGACAAATTCAAGTGGCTCAGAGAATCTAGCGCTGAAAAGCTTTCGGGAATGACGCCAGATAACTCATTGAACGACAGATCCAATGTTTCCAATGACTTCATCCGACCAACCGCTGCAGGAATCGTGCCGCCAAAACTATTTCTAGATAAATTTAAGGTTTGCAGTGCAAAAAGAGAACCAATTTCCGTAGGAATCACTCCGGATAGCTCGTTATCTGAAAGGTCGATGCTTTTCACGAGATTGAGAATGGTCGAGAAACTGAACTCATCTCCCTTCGTGACCAGAGATATGCTTTCGCTGGCCACAAAAGAGGATAGCACAAACTCTACATTGTTTGATATCGTAGAGGACATCGACTTGGAGATAGAGATCATCGCACTGAAATTGCCAAACGAGTGCGGCACTGACCCCGACAGTCTGTTACTGGAGAGGTCGATGATCTGAAGATCTCTCAGCTGCCCGAGTTGCATAGGAATGTTGCCTGATAACATATTCGAGCGCAGTCGAAGCACCTCCAGATTTTGCAAGCTCTGTCCGATCCATGTCGGTATGTTCCCGGAAAATTTGTTGTCGCCGAGATCAATAATAGCTAACCGATTGCAATATCGCAACGACGGCGGAATACCTCCGGAGAGACTGTTGTTGTTTAAGTGCAAGAACTCGAGGTTGCTCAAGTTTCCGATGGAGTCAGGAATTTTCCCCCACAGCCTATTATTCGCCAGATTGACGAAGAATAGTTTCGTTGCCTCATGCCAACACTGAGGGATTTCTCCGGAAATCTGGTTGTTCGATAGATCGAGAGCATAGAGTTGCTGCAATTCGCAGATGTCGGATGGTATGCTTCCCCGAAAATAATTGCGGGAGAGGAATAAGTGTGCCAAGAACGGTGACAGGGTCCATGGAAGCGAACCGGACAAAGAATTGTTCGATAGGTCCAGTGCTTGTAGGTTCGATGGCAAAGCAGGAATGTGACCTCGAAGCGTATTGGAGCTCAAATTTAAGAACATCAAGCAGGACATGCGCTCCAAGGACGCTGGCAGAGTGCCACTGATTTGATTGTGGGAGAGGTTGATATCCATGATGCTGGAAGAAGAAGAATTCTTCCAGAACCAAAGGGGCACCGCGTCTTGGATACTCGTGTTGGACATATCCAAATCCATGATGGATTTCTGGGAACGAAGCCACGTGGGAAACGTAGGGCCCAATTTAATGGCGTCCAATTTAACGGTCTGGAGTTGAAACGGCGGGACCCAGTTGTGGTGGAATTGCATGGCCAAGGGGTTGTCGTACAGGCACAGGACGATTAGTTTTGTGATGTTAGCGAAATGGCGTTCGGACACAGTTCCCTCCAAATAGCTACTGGAGAGATCGAGGGTGATTAGGTTGGAAAGCTTGCTAATCTCTGGTGGTATAAGTCCGGAGAGCAGATTATGACTCAGGTCGAGATTGGTTAGATTAGACAGATTCCCGATCTCGATAGGTATTTGACCCGTCAGTGAATTACCACTGAGGCTTAGATCCGTGAGACTAGTCAGGTACCCGATCTCGGTAGGGATGGAGCCAATAAGCGAACAGTGAACGAGGGTTAGCTGTGACAAACGAGTCATGTTCCCGATCTGAGGTAGAAGACGACTCGTAAACAAATTATGGCTGAGGTCGAGCAGGGTCAGACTGGTCAAACTCCATATATCGGCGGGTATGGAACCGGCAAGCGAGTTGCCGGTAAGGTCGAGCCGTGTGAGACGAGTCAAGTTTCCAAACCCAGCCGGTATGGTGCCATGCAATTCAGAGTTGCTGATCGCGAGATAGGAGAGGCGGGGGAGTTCAAAAAGCCAGTTGGGGAAGGTGGAGTTGAACGAGTTATCACGGAGCTCCAGAGCGGCGAGGGCCGTGAGGTTGACATGGGAAAGAGAGGTGGGGAGGGTGGTGAGGCCACAACCGGATGACAAATAGAGTTGTTGGAGGGAGGGCAGCCGGTTCACTGCAGGTATCCAGTTGTGGGAGGCGGTGCTGAGGTTCACGCCACTCATGTCGAGGTATCTCAGGGAAGAGAGACGCGAGAGCCAGTCTAGGCCGTCGGTGGTTAAGTCGTATGAACGCAGATCCAGATAGCGGAGGCTCGACAGGTTTCCCAGCTGGGGCGGAATGGCTCCGCTGAAGTTGGACCAAGAGAGATCGAGGTATCTCAGCTTCGGAAAAGAGCCCAGAAATGCTGGGATCCGGGAACCCTCGAAGTCATTGTGATTGAGATCCAAGCGATCCAAATGCGTTAAAGAGAGCAAGGATGGACTGATCTCACCACGCAGAGCCGCCTCGACCGACTCGAAAGTCATGTTCCCCGCATTTTGGAGATTTAGCTGCACGACGTAGCCCGTGCTGTCGTCGCACACCACGCCGCTCCATCTGCAGCAGTCCACTTGGCGTCGCCACGACGACAGGCGGTGGGATGGGTCGTCGATGCCGGCTTTGAAGGCGAGGAGGGCGTCCCTCTCCGCGTCCATGCACCCCTTCGTCATCCTCGTTTCCGTCGCAAGCGTCAAGAACAGAACGCTCAGCAGGCAAGAGCAGTGCAGCGAGACAGTGTACGTGCTTCTCTTGTCCATTCCGTTTGGTGAATGAATGGCTATTTCGTTGATAGATAGACTGCGTTGGACATGCATGCATTTATAGAACCAAGAATAGGTACAATTAATGAAACGACCCGACCTTGTTCGAGTCTCCTGCCGACGCAAGACGATGTCTAAATTGACCCATCGATCGGGAATGGGATGCCACATCGGGCCTAACAACGCTATCGGTCTCCCAACTTTAATATAGTTCGTCTTTCCGAGGCTTTCTCGGAAGCTTCTTGCATGGTTTCTTTCACGTCGAGAAATTAAAGAGGCCATTTTCCTGGTCTTTTCTTTTCCAGATTTTCCATTTACCTCTTCGTTTGTCCTCACTATCTTAAAGGAGTTCTCACTCTTCAGTATCTTAGATCATCATCCTGGGATGGGATGATTCAGAGAAAAGGAGAAGGGGAAAAAAATAAGAAGAAAGAACTAGCAAACCGAAACGAAAGGAGGATAAGAAGTCGTAGTCAAGTCCTTTTCCATTCCCACCTCACCCTCATCGGTGGTGGGAAGTGAAGGCCGACATCCCATGACAATTAGTGGATCGTACCCTTATCGTTCTCACATATAATCGACAGTGATGTCACTGTATCTACTGTACGCTTGCAGCCCAACCTTTTGACCTCTGTTATGTTAGAGATCGGCTATTATTAGTTCCTGCTCGGTGCGTCTTAACTCTTCCACTCGTAAGGAATATGATGTTGCCACGTACACTAAATGCTGCATCGATATCGAATGTTCATATGCATCGTATGAATGTAAATGACGAGGACAATAGCTTGACCGATATGACCCGACCGTTGACTTCACCGAGTCTCCCGCGTTCGCAAGCACGATGCTCTAAAGTGGGATTCCATTTCCACGTCCGGCCTAACACCGCCCTCAAACAACAATAATGAATGCCGCTTTCTTCCCTTCTTTACTTTCGAGGAAAGGAGAGGCGAGAAGAGAACAAGCGAAAACGTGACGGAAACGAAAGGGCAATAGGAAGTCGCGCAACCCAAGTCTCGCAAACACACCGAACTTTCCTTTTCCGTTTCCACCTCGCCCTCGTTGGTTGTGGGAAGGGAAGGCTGTCTTCTCCAAGACAATTAGTGGATCTTCTCCCAGTCATTCTCGCACCTCATCGACGGTAACATCATTACAACGGCTTCGCCGGCCGGTCTTCACCTTTCGACAACTTTGTCTTCCGTGTTTGATTTATGAAGATGTATGGATCAGCTTTGCCGTCTGGGGAAGCGTCCCTGCACTGCACTCAAGTCGGTGAAGGGCACAGAGATCCTTACATAGGCTTCGTCATACGTTTCATCAACCATAATCCGATCAAATATCCGAGTGTCTATCAGATCCTCAAATCGAAATCAGCCTCATCGACTGTCGGTCCACAGGTTCACCACAAAGATTTGTCGAGCGCAGAAGGGAACCTTTGTGGAATGACACGACCACAGTGCATCGGACCTGCTAGCATGTGTGTTTATATTGGGCCAAGTCGGAGGCTCGACTACGAAGAATACATCCCCTACTGTGTTCGTCTGGCCCCATCCTTATCATCTGCGTGATCTTTCGGCATGTTGGGTTGCTAATGAAATGGATTTCTTTGTGGCATTATGTTCTGTTGCAGAATACGACCAGTCTGCATATTTCAGAATGCAATCATTTGTGTTATCATGCAATCACAAGCGAAAGAAATCCTCACCGATCTATAAATTCCATCGTAGACGATAACGCATGGTATTTATGGGCAGTGTATGAGCAGCGTAGTAGCGCCAAGCCTTCGTCTCCATCTTTCTGTCATCGATGATGACGTTACTTTAGAAGAGCACGTGATCCTAAATTGTTGCGACTCGCCTCTTCCCAATCGACTCTGCCCTGCCTTCCTGCCAACAAAAGGACGCCATTCTTTCCTGCACTTCAAACGCACAGCCACAGCAGCAGCAGTAGGTGCTCTAATTTTCCTGGTTTCTTGTTCTACCTGTCCTCTTGGTCCCATAGGCTTGGACTTCAAACCAGCAATTCGTCTGGCCTTCGAGGTCACAAGAAAGTAAGGTTTTGATCCACGTGAAAGCAGAATTCTGTGCACTCCCCTACAAACGTCGTTGATTCTACCAGTTTTGGAATGATATGACACACAATACCGCTGATTAATAGAGTCAAATTATATATCGCGATTAGCACGCGGTGTTATGAACGCATCCCCCGTCTTCCTTCCATCGTCTACCCTTTCAGACATACCAAGCGGTCACTGCGACCGTACAGCGACGGGGATTGGCTGAGACCGTGTTCTACTTAATTTCCTATGTATCAACAGAGAGAGAGAGAGAGAGAGAGGGGTGGGGAGCTCAATGTTGCTGCTGTGTGTTTGCTCCGATTGTGATCGACTGGACCATCACGTGAGATCGGACAAAGCGAATCATACGCTGCCAGTCCACTGCGACTCGGAGGACCGAGCAGCTCATCTTTGATTCCATGATACACACACATTTGTCCACATTTAAGTTTTTACTGGTAGTATGCTGTAAATTAGTTTATCCCCTCTTATTATTTTCATGTTGTTCTGCAGTAATATTTGTCTTCTTCTTCTTCTTCTGTCTGTTTCACTGTCTCTGTTCAAGATGAACATGACTTTGCACAGAGTATTTTTGTGATTTATCTATTTCTGGTTAAATTGATCTTAAATTTTTTTTCTCCCTATCATTAAACTCTATACAAAGCAATTAAATCGATACCATTGAATGTACAGTTTATAATAATGTATTTTTTTTACCCACATTTCCCGTGTCAAATCTCATTATGAATTATAATTATTGATGATTTAATTGTGTCAAACCTATAAAACTAATTAGTTGAGGGCATTCCGGATTAATATACTTTCGACGATTAATGTATTAAGTTCGAATGAGTTGTTGAAGAAAATTATGTATTTGTGCGATGAGTACTATTTACAATAGATCGAAATCAACAAATATAAGATATGTGTCAACTAACTAAACTCATTTTTGGGTGTTAAGATATCGATCATACGTCATTCACATTATATCGATTTATCGATATACTCATATCTCTTAAATCGAATGATTTATACAAGTCACTCATCGATTTTTTTTTCTTTTATAAAAAAATATTTTTACTTTTTCATCTATCATGAATGACAGAAAATGTTTTCTCCCTGCAAACAACACAATTTTCTTATTCGTTCCTTTACATTTAATGCATTAAAAATGATTTTTTTGGTCTTACAAAACACCAAACACGGAAAAGGTCCTGAAAGCATCGTCACTCCCTGGCGTCTTTGGTCTTTAAGCTCCCATTTTACTTGCCATGGCCGAACCAACCAGCAGAACTCCCCTGGTCGACGTAGGTTCCACGAATAGGATTGCGGGTCCCATGGCGGGGAGAGATGCATCACCCAGGAAAATGGGAGGCCGGCTGACTCAGTCGGTCGCGCGGGTCGGGTCGCTTTATATCGCTGCCCTCGGCAGCATAAGCGAGTTGACAAACGTCACCTTCTCTTCCCACTGGCTGACTCCTCTTCCCCGTCTCACTCCCTTATTCTTCCTAAATCCTCAATTCCGAGGGTTTTCTCATCGCGGGAGTAGAAAAATCTCCGGCTTCTCGCTCTTCCCCCTCGCTCCAGCTCGGTCGCCGGCGACGGCTCGGGGAAGAACACCGCTTCCGGGAGCCAAAGGTACGGCCTTTCCCCATCTCCCCGTGTCTCACCCTCCCCCACCTAACCCTCTCCCATTTAGGGTTTCTTCCACAGATCAAGATTCCTCTCGCGAGTCTTCTTGTTCGAAACGTTGATCTTTGATCTTCCGACCTGGTCGGCGTCCAAACTGTCCTAATCTTTTCTCTTCTTGGATTTTTCTTGTTTCTTTTTCTGTCCGTGCGTTTGCCAACCGAACCATTTTTCGAGAAATGGTCGGATCTTGGGTGGTTCGAATTGAAACGAAAAATTGCTGCTTTTTTTCTTTTCTTTGTATGCTGCTTGGTTGGATTAGGGTTACTCCTTGCTCTTTGAAGGTTTGATTTTGGTCTTGGAAGGGTTGCCTTCTTGAATCTTTGATGTTCTTTTGCTGCAGGCATCTAGTTCCGGTTCCATGGTTTGACTAGAAACTGGGTGGGGGGCAGAAGAAGGCATGGAAGGAGACGAGCAGCATCAGGTCGTTCTGGCATGCACCGTCTGTGGGGTTTTCTTCTGTGTCCTGAGTCCTCTCAGTTTTTGGATCCTCTGGGCTGTGAATTGGAGGCCGTGGAGGATATATAGGTGCGATCCTTTTAAACCTTGGATGCTGCTTTTATTTTGTGTGGTAGTGGCCATTGATTGTCCGTTGTGGCTTTTTGCCATGGAACAATTCTGGCACGAGCACGAGCACGATCATGCTCGATTTCTTGAATTGTTGAACTCACCAGTGGATCTTGTGGTATCTTTGGGTTATTGTGATCTTCCTTGGAATTGCCAAATGGAGAATCTAGTCCATATATCTTTCGTTCGCAAGGTATATCATGAGTTAACTCTTCTAGAGTGAGATCTTCATGCCATGCGATATACGCAGGACACGTAATGGATCAAGTAGATGGGTTTTTCCAGAAGCTATCAAGATTTGAGATTGCATACTTTCTGGAACAGCAACCTTAATTTTCTAACTCTGGCATCCCATCTGTTAATACATCACGGTGCTTGCCACTTCATGTTCGCTTTGCAAACTTTGCTGCTGCAAAGTTCTTGGAGACAAGGATCTATTTTCTTGTTCATGCTCATAACTGGGTCAGTCTAAAGTGCTTGTCATGAAAATAAATCTATGCGACTTTTAAGGCGTTATACTCCATGATGTCCAAGAATCTTGACCCTCTAGGAATCTATTGGAAATGTCCACCAAGAATCTTGACCCTCTAGGAATCTATTGGAAATTATGAGCAGCAGTTAGGAGAGTTTGGTTTTCCTTGGACCAGAGTATCTTAGTTTTAGGCTTATAAGGAGGTGGTACAAGATCATTAAAACAGCATGAACGTGGAATGTATCACCTTTTTCTCATATAAAGCTTCTGCATGTGTTTTTCTCCAGCCAGTGGAAGTCTTGAAATCATAATGGTTGTGAAGAGGGTCCTGTATTAGTTGATTATTGCTATTGTCAGCTTCCCTATTTTAGATTATTGTCTTAACTCATTTTAATCTAGCATTTCCCCCCTGATACCATGTAAGATTGTTGTTGGGTTGGGGGGGGGGGGAGGGTAGGATCTGAATTAATTACGTACGTTCAATCTTTGGTTTCATGACTATGCAGTCTTTGATTACTCATCAAACTTCTGTAGTTTGATAGACTCTGGGTGGTCCACAACAAATTTGAAATGCTGACACATGATACAAAATTTTGTTACTTGATTTCTTTGGTATACTGTTGCATGAGGACTGTTGGCTACACTGAAATTATCTTGGGATTTAGTATGTCTTTAAACAAGTTGGCATTGTCATATTTTTGCTTCTAATGAGCTTATGTACAATCAATGGTTATGTTTTCCTTGTAGAACTCTTGATTGTTACATTGATCAATATGACATCAGATTTTGCTTCATCTTCAAGTTCAATGGGGCTGGGCTATCGTTCATCCTACATGCATGGTTTTAGCAATTAAACTTTAGCTAATTGTGTAAACTATTAATTTGTACTTCTTTTTAGTCTTTTGAAACTTAGTATTTCAAGTGGTTCCAACTTCTGTGAGCCAAACTAGTAATCTAATTATTGTTCATCGTACATAAGTTAAGACTTCTTGGTTTGATCAATTTCTATTCTTACTCAGTGGGCCCATACCTTTGTCTGTCTTACATATGCCTTTGGTTATTTGTTCTAAAGTGAAAATGACTTGCTGTTATTTAGATGGGAGATAATAGATCATGTGCTTCAGTGTTAATTTGCAATAATAGGTTGCTTTAGTATGTAACTTTGAGATTTTCCTTTATGATGTTGCTTTTCCTTGCCATTCTGGAAGGCATAATGTTTTGATTATTTTTTTGAATATGCTTCAAATGGGCTGTTTTGGTTTCATGAACTAGAGACAAATACGACTATTAGATCTCCCCATCTTTCAAGTTGGCCTCCTAATTGGTCTGGCAGGTTTTCAGATTTGGCCATAATAGCTTGATAGGATTTCTGTAAATTTTGTGTAATTCTTAAATGCTTCTCTGTCATGTTTTTTTTTTTTAAATTTGATTCAGTATTTTATATTGATCTATACTTTTTATTTGATGAACTACATATCTGATTGTAATAAATTGAATTGTTTGCCTTTTTTATAAGAAAATGGTAATCAATTTGAAGCTGCACTTTGCCATGTGACCTGTAGTTTTTTCTCTTACATGATACTATGCTGACTATTGACTGCGAATTGTTTCTTGTCATTGGTGTTTATAATGTATGTCTTTTTTTGTGTAACCTTCAGTTGGATATATGCAAGAAAATGGCCAGATATCATACAAGGGCCCCAGTTAAGTGCAGTTAGCAGTGTGTTGTCATTTCTTGCATGGGTGATTGTTCTTTCTCCCATTGTTGTGCTAATAACATGGGGAGCCATTGTTATTGGACTTCTGAGACGGAATATAATCGGTTTGGCTGTAATAATGGCTGGCACGGCTCTTTTGCTGGCATTCTATTCTATAATGCTTTGGTGGAGGACACAATGGCAAAGCTCAAGTATGTATATCTCTCCAACTTTTGAATATTGTAGTTGATTTATTCAATTATTTTTAGATTTCATGTACATGGCACTTGATATTATGTGAATCACTAAAACCATTAGAATTGTTCTGGTACTGCAATTGCAGTTAGGAATTTTGATCTATAAGTTAGGCTAACTCTTGTTTCATCAGGTTATCCTTTATGATCTGTATCTGAGTTCTTAATATCTGTATTTCATTCCATTTCATTCATGTAGTTGCTTGCTATCTTCTTTACTTATTCTTTTGGATTATAAGCATTCTCGATTTCATGGGTTTTTTTGTACCCTTTTTTTTATAGTAGTGGCTTGCCTTTGACTTCTTTTGCATGTTATTGTTGGATGATGGAGGGAGTAAAACACTTTTGGCTGAGTTGCACTTTTAGTTAGTGAAGATTATCTGAGATGGATTGCCAGCATTAGTTATGGTTAGCAATGTGTATGGTGATATAAATTAGGGAAAGTGCCTAGGCATGTTAGCAGAGGAGGTGCAAGTGTGCTGATATCCCTAGGCCCCTACCAACTCAAGATACAGAAATTCGCTCAATTTTTCATACCACCAAGTTTAATCACAAGCTTCTTAGATAAGAACTGTCCTTGTTTGAGATACAGCTGACAGTAATATTATTGGCTAATATTCAATTGCTGTAAGACCTATTTGTCTGCTCATGCCATCAGTGAGGCTTCGACTGGGAATCCCTTAGGTTGCCTCCTCTTAGAACAGTGAATTTACCTTTGAACACTGTTTGCAGACTGCTGAATAGGTCCATTTGTCAGGAAATTTATTTCTGAGTTTGAGACTTCTTATTGACAGTGATAATTAAGATTGAGTCTCATGGCCTCTGTTTGCTGCACTAAGTTGAGAGTTCTGCATTGCAGGGGCAGTTGCTTATCTTCTTCTTCTGGCTGTAGCATTGCTTTGTGCATATGAGCTTTGTGCTGTCTATGTAACAGCAGGTGCAAGTGCTTCTGAGCAATATTCACCCTCTGGATTCTTCTTTGGTGTTTCTGCAATTGCACTAGCCATCAATATGCTCTTCATTTGCAGAATGGTCTTTAATGGTAATGTTTTCAGATTTCCTTCTAATTTGATCACGTTACTATACTGTAAATGATGGAGCTGCAAATGTATACACTTTAATATCTGGGAAGTGTTGATGTTACAATTGATCACATAACTAATAAATGTTTCATATGCTTAGGAAGTGGATTTGATGTGGATGAATATGTTCGAAAGTCATATAAGTTTGCATATTCAGATTGTATTGAAGTTGGTCCTCTTGCTTGCTTACCTGAACCTCCAGATCCAAATGAGTTGTATATGCAGAAATCCCGTAGGCAAGTTCTGTTTATTTTTCAACGAAGGATTCATTAATTTTGATGACCTGGCTATTTTTGTTGGATATGTTTGTGCCAGATATTCACATCTTCATTCTTCCCTTTGAACGCGTTTGCACAGGGTCTTACATCTAGGAGTTCTATATCTTGGTTCCATGATCAGCCTTGTTGTGTACTCTGTCTTATATGGTTTGACAGCAAAGGAAGCACATTGGCTGGGTGCAGTGACTTCAGTTGCTGTTCTGGTTCTTGGTAATGCTCACTCTAATATTGTCTTTTCCTTTGTCTCTTATTCTATGTGAATTTCTCATTAAAACTCATCAATTCATTTCATTTTGTGATAGACTGGAACATGGGGGTATGCCTGTTTGCATTTGAGCTAGTTAGAAGTCGGGTGGTGGCATTATTTGTTGCTGGAATATCCAGAGTATTTCTTATCTGCTTTGGAGTTCATTACTGGTATACCTTTATCTTCAGTTCGTTTACCCCATGATATACTGTGAATGTTAACAATATTACATTTATCTTGTTTATCTTAATTTCATCTTTCAGGTACCTGGGTCATTGTATAAGTTATGCTTTTGTCGCATCCGTGCTATTGGCTGCAGCTGTTTCTCGTCGTCTGTTTGTCTCAAACCCACTGGTTGAAAGGAGAGATGCTTTAAGAAGTACTGTAATACGATTGCGGGAAGGATTTCGGCGCAAAGGACAGAATAGTTCTTCAAGCTCTTCTGAAGGATGTGGATCAAGTGTGAAACGAAGTAGCAGCAGTGTTGAAGCAGGTCACCATATTACTGCTATTGAGGATATTTGTGGAAGTAACTCTCATTGTGCAAGTGGTAGCAGTAATTGGAACAGTATGCTTTTTGGTCGCTCTCGTAGTTGCCAAGAAGATGTTAATTGTGACAAGAATGTTGATTGCGGGAGTGCAAGCTTAGCACTACGTAGCAATTCATGTCGTCCTGTTGTTCATGATTCTGAAATGATCAGAACTGCTGCTGATAGACATCTTGATCACAACAGTTCTCTTCTTGTTTGTTCGAGCAGTGGCTTAGAGAGCCAAGGCTGCGAGTCAAGTGGATCAGGTGCTACTTTAATAAATCATGCTGGTTTGGACTTAAATATTGCTCTAATTTTTCAGGACAGACTGAATGATCCAAGGATCACATCTATTTTGAAAAGAAAAGCTGGACTTGCAGACCATGAACTGGCTAGCCTCCTTCAGGATAAGGGTCTTGATCCAAATTTTGCTTTCATGTTGAAGGAAAAGGGATTGGATCCTAGGATCCTATCCTTACTTCAAAGAAGCAGTTTGGATGCAGATAGAGATCATCAAGATGCTGCAGATGTTGCAGTACCTGATTCAGGTAGACTGGACAGTACTGTCCCAAATCAAGTATCTTTATCGGAAGAACTCAGACAACGGGGGCTGGAGAAGTGGCTCAACATTTCCAGGCTTATGATGCATCAAATGGCTGGTACTGCTGAGCGTGCCTGGATCCTTTTTAGTTTGGTCTTCATTGTGGAGACAGTTCTTGTGTCAGTTTTCCGGCCAAAGCCTGTTACGGTTATTAATGCTACACATGAACAGGTAAATTGGTGTATGTCAATTGTTGACTGTTCATGATTGGACTTGTTGAAGTAGCTTCATTTGTTACTTATCATATTGTGTTATATTTTGTTCTTATTCTTTTATCTGCAGTTTGAATTCGGTTTTTCTGTTCTTCTTCTGTCACCTGCTGTCTGTTCGATTATGGCGTTTTTATGGTCTCTACATGCAGAAGGAATGTCCATGACATCTAGACCTCGCAAGGTAAGCTGGAAAAATATGATTGTTTCATTTTCTCCCATGGGGAGATCACATAAGTTCAGTACCTAGAATGTTTCTTCCGTTATATATATATATATATATATATATACCTTGTTTGAAGGCTGTGAACAGAAGTACTTTTCTTAATGTAATATGAACTCAGTAATTGATGGGTGTGATTTTCAGTTATCTGGTTTCTTGATTCAGGTTAAGATTTTTACTGCAGATACACGAACAATTGTAGTTCTTGAATACTATTGCTTATTACAAAAAGTAATCTCTTATATTATTAGCAGAACGTCTCTAAAGGTTAAAGTAGTACTGTCTACTTTTTCTATTTTGCTTTGTACACTGAGCTTAGATACTATATTTCTATAATTTTATTTAATGTATAATATCATACATGCTTAGTCGCTTTTGTAGCTTCAAGTTTTTTTAAACTTTCATTTGTTTAATGTGATGTGCCTTTTTTGTTTCTGACTCCTCTAAACATTTGGTCCAAGAATAAATTTTATAGTTTTTTCATACTAACTGATGTGCTTTTTGTCTAGCCTAACTGTTAAAGTAAAGCATTTACCTATAGTCCTTTTCCTTTTTGCAAGTGTTTTTATTATTTTTAGCTGGATCCTTCCTGACTTCTTTTTTTGTGCTTCAGTATGGTTTCATCGCATGGCTCTTGAGTACATGTGTTGGCTTGCTTCTCTCTTTCCTAAGGTACACTATTTTCTTTTCTCATGATGGACCTTTATGTGTTTGTTTTCTATTTTCATCTAGCTGTAAAGTCATTCTCCACAATTAAGTGTAATATACAATTAGTAGGAACCCATTTGGGTATCTTTGATTGAATCTGTGGTTGGTTGGTTTTACAAAATACTTGGAACTAGAAAAATGATAAGCTTTTCTGAGGAACTTTTGATGTTTGCCACTTATTGGGCTAATGCCATCTTAAAAAAACAAATGCTACATGAGAGTTTTATGAGTAGGTCACTGTTGTGAGTTGTGCCAACATGTATGCCAAATATAGTGAGCTTTAGGTTTCTGTCAGGTTCTGAGATGCTTGTTTCTGCTAGTTATTTTGTCACTCATGGAATCATTTAACAAGCCAACTTTCAGAATTTTACTCAGGTCACATGGATATACTATCTTTTTATATGAAACCTAAGCAAATGAAAATAAAGTATGCTCTCAAATCTCAATGTTTATTTCTTAATGGAAAAGCTACATTTTGAATTACTGGTACCTTATTTGTGCAAGTTGAAATGCACAGACCAATGTAGTACAATGAGATAAGGCCATGGACCGGCATGGATTCAGCAGCCGAAATTGAGAACCTTGAATGATCATTCGCAATCATTACCATACCAAAATATCACCAATGTGCCAGGATCATCCGCCGTCCACTATGTAATCAGAAAAACTTGAAGAAATAAAATACTAATGTTCATCAATTATATGGACAAAAGCAAAAGATGATATGCAAATTTAGCGATGATGGACTCATTTATCATATTTATCAGTAAAAATGATGGATTTGTGCCCTCCGATTAAAATAGGTGCCATTGGTCTCTTTTTTTGGACCAAATAAGGTTTAAAAGTTAATATCTGAGGTTTTTATCTTGAGCTGAGTTCTTCTTAGTTGAAATTGATGAACTTGTTGATTATTAGAGCCAATCAATTTTAAGCACTTACTATGGGCCTATCATGTGATACGGCTGCCATTTGCCTAAGCGCTTGTTATGGCACCCGTTATATACTGTTTCATGGCACTGCTGCAATCTTAGCATAGCACATACATTTACAAACCATGATAGCAGTTGCTATGGTCACTCTTTGGAGCAATGGTTATGCCTGATGTCTGCAATTTGCAGCAGATGATCATCGATCATGCACTGCGTCTGGTATGTGATCTATCAGCAATCTATATCTTAATTTTTTCTGCTAACCCTTGGATCAATTTATGGTGACATTCGCTGCACTCTATGAGATAATCTACTTTGTCCGATTGACTTCATCAGGAGATCCCTATGGTATGGAGAGACCCTTCACACAAGTGCCAATCTCAATTCAAGTAAAAGGAACTAGTGTGCTATTCTTGCGAAAACATCTGGCATAGCCATTTTGGCCTGGTCTCTTTATCGTGTAAAGTCTAAAGCTCCCTTCCTCTCCCATACGGTTGAGCCCTTTCATTATAAGAAAGAGGAATTAGTTCAAAACATTTATCACCAGGCATTTAGTTTCCATTGACTGTGAACATTGGTTGTTCATGTTGAATTAATGAATGCAACCACTGTGCCATCAGAAAATGGAAAAAAAGGGAAAAGTTTAGGTTGATCAGAATCCGATCAAGGAGGAATTACTTGCTTTTTGTTTTCCATTTTTGCAACTTTTTCTTGTATTCATTGGTCAGTGGAGGCATGACAAAGTGCCACAGAGATACCATGAGGGCTGTGACAGAGGCTCGGTTAAATGACTTCCATCCCCTCTCCCTTTTCTCCTTCTGTGTTATGCACATTTTATGTATCTGTTTTACTTCTGATGGACAGTTAATTTTATATGGACAATGTTTTGCAATTTTTTTGCAAATTACTTATGTTTGTGTATATTTTGTAGCAAATCCTCTCTGATACTAGGATTGGCTTTGACCTTCCCGCTCATGGTGGCATGCCTTTCTGTTGCTGTTCCCATTTGGAAGTGTAATGGTTACCGTTTCTGGATATCAGGAGACCTTGAAAATCATGCTGACAGTCGGCAGTCCTCTAGGAAGGAGGTCAGGATTTCTGTTTCTTCTAACTTTGAATCTTACACATTCCCCATTTATGTTTCATTCAAGGTTATGCATGAGTATGAGAATATGCGTCATTGATAAATGCTAGTTTAGCTTCATTTTTCTGTTCTTCATATTTGATAGTTATTTAATATCAAATGGACCCATACACTGGGCTTACGAGAGCAATGCATCTAATGGTAAATGAAGTTTCTCCATATGGTTAATATCAGGATACAACTGATTTGGGATCTGCTGATAGTAAATTTTTTTTCCAAGGTGCCATATGATACTATGGTTTTAATTCTCTCTTCCTTTCTGTTCATTCCCCTCACATTTTTCTTGTGGGTGACATGTTAGCTGCATTCATTCTCTTTCTGGGACCGTTCTCATCTTCTTGCCATTAGATTTCTCACAACTCTGATTTTGTGACTATTCTTGTTGACTTGTTGTTATACTTTCAACATGATGTGTTTCTATTGTAGATTGTTCACATGCCTAAACAAATTGAGTAAAGAACATTGTGTATAACAATGTAAGATACAGAACAATTGTTAAATAACTTGGCCATGCTTGAGCACACTGTACAACATATAATGTACTGGTGAAAAGTGGCAATTTTAATCCACGTAGCTATTTGAGGTCTCACATCTATAGCTAATGCAGAAGTCGGTTCATGTTCTGTTGGTTCTTATAAATGGCCAAGTAAATCTACTTAGCAGATGATTGATGATGAATGTATCAGAAGTGTCAGTAGACTCAAATATAATTTTTGAATCATTGCCAGCATGATTATGATTGAATCTATCTCAGAATATAAGATGTGAAGTGCCATCTTTCCTTTTCAAAGCTTCTGTATGCAGATTTATAAATGAATGTACTGATTATCGAGTATTATATTTTTTTTACTAACATGTCCATGGTTCTTGTCTTGTTTTTGTTGTTTGTTTTTCTTTCAGCGCATCCTGCTTGCTCTCAGCCTATTCATATTTATTGGATCAGTTGTAGCTCTTGGTGCCATTATATCTGCCAAGCCTTTAGATGATCTAGGCTACAAAGGATGGAATGTAGACCAAAACAGTGCGTACTCTCCGTATACAACATCTATGTACTTGGGATGGGCACTAGCTTCAGCAATTGCTTTGATGTTTACTGCTGTCTTGCCTATTGTGGCATGGTTTGCAACATATCGGTTTTCACTTTCGTCTGCTATATGCCTTGGCTTTTTCACAAGTAAGTAACGTTTCAATTTGCATGATGCTGCTACACCGTCCATGTATATGCCATGTCTAGCTCACTTTGCATGATGCCTTACATGACTCGGCATCATCTTTGGTGAAAGCTTGTAATAAAAGTTACTTATTTTGCTTTAGTTGTTCTTGTTACCTTCTCTGGCGCATCATACTGGGGGGTGGTGAGTTCGCGAGAGGACAGAATTCCAATGAAGGCCGATTTTCTTGCTGCTTTACTTCCATTGATATGCATTCCTGCCTTTTTGTGTCTCTTCACTGGTTTATATAAATGGTAAGCAAATATGTCTTGGCTATAGTCGTTTAGCTGCATCTCGAGACACTGAAATATGAGATTTTCAAACTTGATTTGCAGGAAAGATGATGATTGGAAACTTTCCCGTGGAGTTTATGTCTTTGTCGGCATTGGGTTTATGTTATTGCTTGGTGCAATATCAGCACTTACATGTTTGATAACACCTTGGACGGTGAGTGTGGTTTGAAAATTGTTGCTACATATAATATCTTATATATTTTGTTTGTGATGATTATCATTTTTTATAAGCTTACAGCTATTTATTGCATTTGACAGGTTGGGGTTGCTTTCCTCTTAGTTATACTTCTTATCCTCCTTGCAATTGCCGTAATTCACTATTGGGCATCAAATAACTTCTTTCTGACAAGGACTCAAATGTTGTTTGTTTGCTTTCTTGTTTTTCTTCTGGCTCTGGCTGCATTTATTTTGGGGCTTTTTGAAGGTGGAAAATTTCATTCACTTTTGGTATTTTTATTAATAATTAGAACAATTTTTTCCTAAGTTTTTCTTACAAGTTGAGAAATTAATTTCGTTGCAGGCAAACCATTTGTTGGTGCATCTGTAGGATACTTCTCTTTTCTGTTTCTGCTAGCAGGGAGGGCGTTGACTGTATGTTATATAATCCTCTTAAAAACTGTTTTTCGTCTCGTCTTAGTATTCTTCTGTATATCATATAATTTTATCCATAATCCTGTTCATACTTTCTTTATAATTTGTTTCCCGTTGTTCATGACACTAATTATTCTCTTTTTCCTCTCCATTATCAGGTGCTTCTTTCACCCCCAATTGTTGTATATTCGCCAAGGGTTTTACCAGTTTATATTTATGATGCTCATGCAGATTGTGCAAAAAATGTTAGGTTTGTCTAAAACCACTTTATTTGGGTTAATTTTTCCAAATTAAATATAAAGTTTGCTTGATCATCAGATATGTATTTTTTTCTTTTTCTTTTTCCATGTTTGATAACCTATTTATATTTTCATCACTGACAATTTGATTCTTTTCAACAGCCATGCGATTCTTATTTTATATGGCATTGCTTTAGCAACTGAGGGATGGGGTGTCATTGCTAGCCTGAAAATATACCCTCCGTTTGCTGGTGCTGCTGTATCAGCTATTACTCTTGTTGTTGCCTTTGGTTTTGCTGTATCCCGTTCTTGCCTGACATGTAAGGTAGGTACATTCCTGTTCTGGATAAGGGTCAGCACGCGCATACTTCTTATTTTTCTTGTTTGTTGTTATAGTCTTAGCCTCTTAGGTACATGCCTTCTACTTGTGTGCCCTGCTAATAAATGTGTTGTATTTCCAGATGATGGAGGATGCTGTACGCTGTCTTAGCAAGGACACTGTTGTGCAGGCAATTGCACGATCTGCCACAAAGGTGAGTCTTCGGCCTAGAGTAAATTGTCTCTGAGGTTACCTTGTAAGTTTTATAACTTTCATGTTGTTTTTTTATTTTCTATTTTGTCCAGATTTTATTTCTTTTATTCCTGCCTTTCTGGATCTTTTGTCTTCATAGGCCCTGCTTCTGTATGGGTTTCCTTAAATATTTCCTTTGGAGAATGTTAATCAAACACCATGAAAATCCCATCGGAAAATCTGCTTTCAAATCCCATCATTCAAATGACACATTCATAAAAAGTCAAGCTAAACACCTTTAAAGTCCCACCCTCACAATCCTGTACTACATTTCCACCCTCATGAAAATCCCTTGTTCAAGTTAACAAGGGTACTCATAGAATTGAATCCCAAGATTCATAACCTTTCAAATTCTTATCCATGTTTCCAATGCCCGACAATCCCCAGTCATTTACAAATTTTGATTCGTACTTGGCATTTGGAGAAATCCCTGCTTGGAACTTCTGTAGAGGTCCCATGAAATCAATTCCCCATCCCAAAGAGATCTTAGGGTTTTGTCACTTAGATAGTTATCTTGTTCGTCTTTATGTTTTTGTTTGTTTGCATTCATCCTTATGTGCCAGAATTTATATGCACATATCCACTTATATATGTAGATGTATCACACTAATATATTTCATATTGGACTGTTGAGGTCTTTTAGAAAGCATGTACAATTGGCACTTGCCATATTATTTTTGCTTCTTGCATTAAATTATCCTGTTAGTTGTATTTGTGGCTTTCTATTATTCCTCTAACTTATTCCAAATATATAAATATGTAGAACTTGTAGCAAGGTGAATCGTGTGTTTTGATTTTATGACCCATATTTAACCATGACTATAAAGTCATAAGATATGCTGGGCTATATCCTATTCTATTTAAAATTCTTCTTGCTTTTAACTTCAAATAAAGCTTGTTTCATCTTAGCATGTTGTATTACATGTCATGTCAAAATTTTAGCAATTTCTTTATCTTGAATTTATGTACATTACTAGTAAAATAATACCAATTTATTTCATTTGGTGGGAAGTACAGACTCGAAATGCATTAGCTGGTACTTATTCAGCACCTCAGAGGTCTGCCAGTTCAGCTGCTCTTTTAATTGGTGACCCTACAGTTACACGGGATAGAGCTGGAAACTTTATGCTTCCAAGAGCAGATGTCATGAAATTGAGAGATCGTCTCAGAAATGAAGAAATTGCTGCTGGTTTATTCTTTTGTGGAGTAAAAAATGGCCTCATGTATCATCGTGAGTCTTTGAGTGATGCAGACTACAAGAGAAAAATGTGTGCACATGCACGAATTCTGGCATTGGAAGAGGCAATCGACACTGAATGGGTATATATGTGGGACAAGTTTGGTGGTTATTTACTTCTTTTGTTGGGTTTGACTGCTAAAGCTGAACAAGTACAAGTAAGCAAATACATCACTTTAAAACTTTGTTAATGATATGTCTCTTACGTTCGTGCTTTAATCTTGTGTCAGGATGAAGTCCGCCTTAGACTTTTTCTTGACAGCATAGGCCTATCTGATTTAAGTGCCAAAGAGATTAAGAAATGGATGCCTGAAGATCGCAGGCAATTTGAGATTCTTCAGGAGAGGTGAGCATTTTGAAATAGTCTTCCACATCTATGTTATGTCTACATTGAATGATTACCTTAGTTGATATGCTGATAAAAATGTTTGTTATAATTTTGCAGCTATATACGAGAAAAAGAGATGGAAGAGGAAATCTTAATGCAGAGAAGGGAAGAGGAGGGCAAAGGAAAAGAAAGGAGAAAGGCACTATTGGAGAAAGAAGAGAGGAAATGGAAGGAGATTGAAGCTTCTCTTTTGGCTTCAATTCCCAATGTTGGAAACCGGGAGGCTGCAGCTATGGCTGCTGCAGTGCGTGCTGTTGGAGGCGACTCTGTTTTGGATGATTCTTTTGCTAGGGAACGCATATCCAGTATTGCTTGCCACATTCGCACAGCAGAATTGGCTCGCCGAGCAGAGCAGGTTTCCTTTTCTCTTACAAGCTTTTTCTATAAATGTGAAAATATACTGCAAATTTTCCAGAAAGATATTGTCTACATCAACTAGATGTGCTCTTAGAAGGGGCCAAAGAATAGGACAGTTTAAAGATATCTGAAAGTGATGCTGGACTAGAATTTGCAAAAGTATTGTCATCTAAAGCTCAGGAATGCAAATAAAATTAATGGAACCTGTGACCTACCCATATGTAGTTTGATTAATGGCACAGTACCCCATGGTGCAATCCACCATGTGCCCTCTTCTTGCCGGGAGCATGGAATCGCCTTCGAGCAGCTGATATTGGACACTGTCGCTACTGTCATTCGCTGTCGCCTCTGTAGCACCGCCGCTGTCCTCCCCTGTACGCTTCCTCCTTTTCCTCCATCTCCACCGTCTCCTCTTCTTCCTCTTCCTTCTTCCTTCCTTGTCCACTGGTCCCTCTTATTCCTTCCTCCACTAGTTCCTATTCTTCCTTCCTCCATCGGTTCCTCTTCTTCCCTCCTCTACTGGTTCCTCTTCTTCCTTCTTCCTCCTCCTCTTTCTCCATTGCTTCCTCTTCTCTCCTTTTTCATCCTTCCTCCACTTCCTCCACTGTGGCTTCTTCTTCGCCTTCATCTTCTTCGTCTTCAAAACACCTGCATGGTATGTGTAGGTATGTACTGGTGTACTGTGTCAGACACCAGGTTGTACCTGTATGTACCGGTCTGGCCAGGGACCAATGTCCGGTATGTGATATGATATTTCTTGATATATACACACTTATCGAGTTAGGGACAAGTTTTTGTTGACAGAAATTCTCCTTGTGTTAGAACTTAAAAGTCATTGTAGTCTTTCGGTGCTCATAGTTCCTGCTGTTTGTCAATCTTTTATATAATACAAGAAAATTGTAGGTGAATGTTATTATTGAAGCCTTTGATAAACATGCGTGTTGCAACTTGTGGTGCCTTGAACTCTGAAACAACACATCTTGTTCCAAATGGCAATCTTGTCTAGACATGTCCTGACCAGATACGCCTGGTTGATGTAGTCATATATATCATGTCTTGCTTTTGCCTCTGAAATGTATTCATATTAGAATATATGTTAAGATGTTACTTATTTATGTGTTGACCGTGTAATCGCTAACCTTCAAACATGAACTCCACAGACTGGCATCCAAGGTGCAGTATGCATACTCGATGATGAGCCTAGGAGTTCGGGCAGACATTGTGGGCAGATTCATCCTAGTCTTTGTCATAGTCAAAGGGTTACCTTCTCCATTGCCGTGATGATTCAACCTGAGTCTGGTCCTGTCTGTCTATTAGGAACTGAATATGAAAAGAAGCTCTGCTGGGAAATTCTTGTTGCAGGTTCTGAACAAGGCATAGAGGCTGGACAGGTTGGTCTCAGATTGATTAGCAAGGGTGACAGGCTGACAACTGTTGCTAAAGAATGTAGTATAGGCTCTGCAAGCATAACAGATGGAAGGTATGAGCTGTCAGTGGAGTTATCAACATTACTTTTTTTTTTTCTCAATCTTTGCATTTGATATTCTTCAGGAGCTTCAGTTCAGAGTTTTTCATATCAGTATACTTGTATTATATTCATGGCCATAATACAATCTCCTTTAACCTGCCTGTTTGGTGATGCAAATTTGTACTGATCTACAGGTGGCATATTGTGACGGTGACTTTAGATGCCGAATTAGGTGAGGCTACATCCTACATAGATGGAGGTTATGATGGATATCAAAGTGTCTCACTGCTTCAGGGGACTAGTTGCATCTGGGAGGAGGGGACAAGTGTCTGGGCTGGAGTTAGACCACCTGTAGATTTGGATGCATTTGGAAGGTCTGATAGCGAAGGTGTTGATTCTAAAATGCAAATAATGGATGCTTTCTTATGGGGAAGGTGCTTAACAGAGGATGAGATAGCTGCACTCCATGCTGCAGTCGGCACTGCTGCATATGACTTGATTGATCTCTCTGGGGATGTCTGGCACCTAGGTGATTCACCTTCAAGGGTATGTCAGCTTTTCTTGTTTGTGTGAACCAACTTTACTACTCTTTTGAGCATGATGCGCTTTGTCATGTTAAAACTATACATATACCTCTCCTTATTGGCTCCGTTCCAGTCATGCTTACATTATCTGTGTTGATTTCTTAAAGATGTTGGGCCTTTTTCAGGGGACATAACTATAAGTTATCTTAGGTTCCAGATTCTTGAACTCTAACATGATCAAGCAAGTTCCGAAATTGGATTTCTGTTAGATAGCTGACAGAAAGCATAGATTTCTATCAAAACACATATTAATATGGATATTCTAGGGATAATAAAATAGAAGGAAAAGATGCATCTAACTGTCCCTTCAGTTCTAGATGTGCCCTCTTACATGTAGTGGCAACCTTGTTGAGACTTTGACAGTCTGGGGCTTAATCACCAATAGCAGCCCACTAGTCTAATTTACTGAAGCTTTCTGCTAAAATTTTTCAATCAACCAAGGGTCATGCGACTTAGGGATACTTTGCTATATCTTTGTTAATGCTGCAACTGACTCTTTTGCTTGTTTGATAAGTGGGTGATCATATTATCGTGACTATTTCTTTTAACAGTAAGCCAGGATTTAGGAATTCTTTCCCTGCTTGTATTATGGTCTTGCTGCAGTGGTATATATTATACATATTCTGTTTCTTGCCATTGCAAGCAATGTTGTGCATGAAAAACCCGGAGATGCTTGATTGAGTTGAAGGCACTTCTGAAAAAGGAGTTGTTTCGAGCCAGTTCATGCTTATCTGTGTATTATGTCTTAGCCAAGTACCTTCATTTCTAGATGTCTTTTTCTATTGTCAGTTTTCATAACTTGCCATATGCTAGTTTATGTTAAACATTCACCCGAAGTCGTTTATGGATTCTTTTCAAGCTCAACTCTTTTAATGCATGGTGTTGCTTCCTTTGTGGCTTTTCTAATCAGGATAGACTTATCCCTTGTTGCAAGTGTCCTATATTTGACATAAACTATTTTATTTGATAACTATTCTTGGCATATTTGACACAGTTAGCTATTTTATTTGATTTTTTATTTTTATTTTTGTACTCTTTTTCTGATTATGCAATTATAATTTCATTGCAACATATACTGTCTTACGAAACGACTTCTTTGCAAGGATTAAAGTTGGTGTATATTTTATCCCATAATGGATATGCACCATTAAGAATTTTGGTACATATATGAGTAAGGAGTATATAGTAAGAATGATTGGTTAGTTCATTTGGGTTCAGCATCATTATAAATTGTATCAGAATTTGGTCTGACTCAGAATTTTTTGTATATGATCATAAAATAAAGGAATAGATAGTGTACTGGAGGGATGCTCTGACTCTATCTTTGAAATCTTTAGCTTGTTAATCTTAAACTAAAATGTTCCTATTCTAAAACAAATTTGTTCCACATTCTTGTTGCAATTGGATCTCAGGAGCTGTTTAATGGCGAATGATTATAGTTTTTCTTTGTCCACTTTTACATAAAGTAATGCAAATGCTTATCTTTCCATGCATGTGACACCTAAATGACATATTTGCTAGCTATTTATTCTTCTTATTTAACTATTCCTTCTAAGGTTTTTGATCTATGCCCTAAAATTATATAGGTAGATGACTGGGAAAGTGAAGAAGCAGAAGTGGAACTTTATGACAGGGAAGATGTAGATTGGGATGGTCAATATTCAAGTGGCAGGAAAAGGAGGTCAGCACATGAAGCTGTGACACTTGATATGGATATCTTTACCAGAAAACTGAGGAAACCTCGGTTTGAAACTCAAGAGGAAATCAATCAACGTATGTTATCTGTTGAAATGGCTGTCAAAGAGGCTCTTTTAGCTAAAGGGGAGACACATTTTACTGACCAGGATTTTCCTCCAAATGATCGTTCTTTGTATGTGGATCCAGTAAATCCTCCTCAAAAGTTGCAGGCAAGTATTTTGTCCATTGATTTGTCTCATGGAACCTTTAGCTTAATTAAAAAACTTGCTATCGTGTTGTCTTACTGTTATGCCTTCTAATGCTTGTTCACTACTGCAGGTTGTTTCTGAGTGGATGAGACCAACTGATTTAGTGAAAATAAGATGTATCAGTTCTCGGCCTTGTTTATTTTCTGGTTTTGTTAACTCCTCAGATGTTTGTCAGGTACTGCTTATTGGCTACTGTTATCACCAAGAAACTTTGGTTTTCAACTGTTGTCTTTTCTTTATGTCTAAATAAAGAAAGATTAATAATGTTAATGAATTACTGTTTCAGAATCTCCCATTAAAATTATTGAAATTTTGACCTCCCTTGCAGGGTAGATTAGGTGACTGCTGGTTTTTAAGTGCTGTTGCTGTTTTAACAGAGGTGTCTCGTATATCAGAAGTAATAATTACACCAGAGTTCAATGAGGAGGGAATATATACAGTTCGATTTTGCATTCAGGTACCTTTTTTTCCTCTATCGAAAGCACTAGTTTTCTTAGCTAAGAGGGTTCAAAACAGGATAACCAGTTTTTTCCCCTTCCTGTTAATAAGATAAGATATCTACGCTATCTTTTCTCTTTTTAACTTTTGGAAGCATCGTGTACACCTATTTTGATTTTAATCTCATCTATAAACTTTGTATGCTAAAGTTGTGCTTCGTATGTATAGTTTAATTCTGCTCGTTTAAATCCATATTTTTTTACTTTATGACTTTATAGTTCATGTCTATATTCAAAGCTACTTAAACTCATCAAACACAGTAATTTCATCAACAGATAACGTGCACAATGCAGTGTTTTCATAAGGCGCTCACTTAGCAAGGTGTTTTGATAAAGTGCTGCTCCGAGCAAGGCATTTTGATGAAGTGCTGCTCGGGCGCTTGCCAGAGCACAAGTGCCGGATGCCTCGGGCAAATGCCCGTGTGAAGTTGGGTCTGGGTTCGAGCGTGGTTTGATTGAACGAGCAAGTTGGTTCAATCGAACCAACTAATGTACCCTAACACAAAACCCGCATCCGACCCACTTAGACAAACCATAAGTGAAACCCTACGGCTGTCGCTGCCACTTTCATCCACAGCTTCGTCCACCATCGCTGCCTTCATCTGCAGCTTCGCCCGCTGCCCTCTCCTTCCCCCACCTTCCTCCACAACCATCGATTACTCCTCTTCTCAGTTCCCTCTTTAGAATTGTTATGCATTGATTAGAGTTGTTTAGTACTATATTGACCCACTCTTTAGAATTGCTTAGCATGATTCGTCTTATCGGTCCATATCGGTGTATCGACCAATCGTTGGTACGGTATGTATCGATCCGTACTAACGTATTGACGCATGGTATCGTAGGGTGTGCCGACATATCGGTACATACCGCCCACATCGGTCCCTTGTCGGACCAATATGCCCATATTGGGCGGTATACCGTGGTGCGACGAACCTTGCTGTTTAGCATCAGTTAGAAACATTTTTAGCATAGGTTTCCATCAGTAGAAACCCATTTAGCATATTTTTGTTTAGCCACATATATCACATTGATATGAAAACATTGTGGATGTGTCATTGTTTATATAATTTCAATTTGATGTGTCAGTTTTATTTTTATGATCATATTTATTTTTTAAAATTTAATATTTTGGAGTTAGCTCGAGCGGGCGCCTTTCGCCTCTGGCATTTCGGGACTTTGGCGCCTAGCGCTTTTAAAAACATTGACACAATGGAAGATTATCTTGCAATTGCTTATAATGATTTAAATTGAATAGATACACGTTGACACTTGATGTAAACCTATGATAGCTTACCACAGTAAATAAATAGCATTAATGAATGATCTTAGCGTAAAACCAAATTAATTTCTATTAATATCCTAGCCTTGATTCTCATTCATTTATTAGTGTTGATGATCAACATTTTCTAACCTTTTACTGTTTGCAATGTGCTTTGGTCTTAATGAAGATTGGTCTAGATACAAGTTTATGAGTGCTGTTGGTTTCCTTATCTGGTATCATATTTTGTTATCATTGCCTTTTCCCCTTGATCACATCTGTTGTTGTAGAAACCATTCACTTATGTGTGTTATGCCAATATTTCAGTATTGTTCATTTCATGAGTATGGTAGTTGGTGAAAAGTCTGACCTTGTCCATGTAGGGTGAATGGGTCCCTGTGGTAGTTGATGATTGGATTCCTTGTGAATCTCCTGGAAAACCAGCATTTGCAACTAGTAGGAAACGGAATGAACTCTGGGTTTCCGTCTTGGAGAAAGCTTATGCCAAGCTCCATGGTTCTTATGAGGCATTGGAAGGTGGGCTTGTCCAAGATGCACTAGTCGATCTTACAGGTGGAGCTGGGGAAGAGATAGACATGAGAACTGCTCAGGCACAGATTGATCTTGCGAGTGGAAGGTTATGGTCTCAGTTGTTGCATTTTAAAAGGGAAGGTTTTCTACTAGGTGCTGGTAGTCCATCAGGTTCAGATGTACATGTTTCATCAAGTGGAATTGTCCAAGGACATGCTTACTCAATATTGCAGGTATGCTGAAATTATTAACATTGTTTCCCCAATTACTCTTTGCTAGATATGCTGTAACCATATCTTCTTTCTCAATTGGTGATCCAGGTACGAGAAGTAGATGGCCATAAGCTTATTCAGATTCGAAATCCCTGGGCTAATGAAGTTGAGTGGAATGGCCCTTGGTCTGACACATCACCTGAATGGAGTGATCGAATGAAGCATAAGCTCAAGCATGTACCTCAGGTGTTTATTCAGCCAATTCTTTTATCATGGTCTTTTTTAATTGGTCTTATATGTTGTCATTTATAATGCTGGCCTGCTAACAATGTGTTACTTGAGGAATTCTTTGATAGTAACTAGGTCACATTATCGTGACTGCCAAATACACATGTAACAAGCTTCTTGTGCAAATTTTCTGACTATCTCCTTGTTCAACAGTCAAAGGATGGGATATTTTGGATGTCTTGGCAAGATTTTCAGATTCACTTTCGGTCCATATATGTTTGTCGAATATACCCACCAGAGATGCGCTACTCTGTCCATGGGCAGTGGCGTGGCTATAGTGCTGGGGGCTGCCAAGATTATGAATCTTGGCATCAGAATCCTCAGTTCAGGCTGAGAGCAACTGGGCCTGAGGCATCTTTCCCAATTCATGTGTTTATCACCCTCACCCAGGTATGTATATGGTCATTAATTGCATATCAACATCATATTGCAGGTCCGATCTAATTATTTGTTCTCTATGCATTTATTATTAGGGTGTGAGCTTCTCCAGAAAGAGCAATGCATTCAGGAATTTCCAATCTAGTCATGATTCTTCATTATTTTATATTGGAATGAGGATACTCAAGACTCGCGGACGTCGTGCTGCATACAATATTTACTTGCATGAATCAGTTGGTGGGACTGATTATGTCAATTCAAGAGAGGTATCATGTGAATTGGTATTGGAACCTTATTCTAAAGGATACACAATAGTGCCAACAACTATCCAACCTGGAGAAGAAGCACCATTCATACTGTCTGTTTTTACAAAAGCATCAATAACCCTAGAGGCCATATGAAACATAAACTCTCTGAGGCAGTTACATTTGTAGATATGGGTCAGGGCTGCATCATTGCTAGAGTAGCTTGGGGCCTTTGGGACTCGCAGGCTTGCCAGCAGGTCAAGTGTGCCACAAAGTAGAAGAGATGCCAATCAGCGGTATGAGTTCTTTCTCCATTCATCTAATTGTCAATGATCAGTTACCTCTTCTTGGTTAGCATTTATATTTACACAACTAGTTGCACATATCAAGTCTTCCTTGGTTTAGCATGATCAAAGCTTCAAAAAAATTTTATCTAAAATATTTTTTGGAATTGCCACTGTAAATTTTAGGGATCTTGTTTCTGATTCACTACAGCTTGCTACTAATATAGGGGAGCATATCAATAACTTTATCCTGTTAATCTCTTTTCATTTTTGTTATATGATATATCTTTTAAACTAAAATTTTCAGGAGTATGCTATCTGCTGCTCGGTTCTGAAATGAAGTTACTCATATTCGTCTCTTATATCATTGTAACAGATTGGATTGGAGCTGGTATTGGTGCAAATCGCAGCAGCTAATCCCTGCTGGCAGAAATCATGCAATTGGCTTATATTTCTTTTGGAGAACCATGCAGCTGTGCTTGAGTTTTTATTGCACATGATTATTTTGTTTTGCATGACAACCGCATAAGTACGAGGGTGGTGTACTCGGATAAGCCGGTTGCCTTACCAGCTCGTTTGGCACTCCTTGACCCAGCTCGCACGGCGTCCTCGGCCGAGCTTGTAAATAGCGGCAGCGGCAACCTGGTTTGAAGAAACAGGGCCTGATCATGATCAAGTGTAGGTATTGTCGATGATCATGTATAGAAATTAGAAAGGGAAGAGGCTTTTATTAGCAAGACAATGAACATTGTGTTCACGAGGGGGATGCAGCTGAAACTGCAATGGTATTAAGTTCCAGCTCCAGCTGCAGTTTTGTAGTTCCCATTCCTTTCTTTTTTTCCCTTTTTTGTTGCCACAGGCATTTGTATTAATGTTTTCTATGAGTAATTTCGATATTTATGATGTTTAAACAGGGCCTCCAATTGGAGTCGTGAATTATTGAGTCATTTCTTTCGAAGTTGCATCTTGCCATCGGACACAATGAAAGAAATGGTTGGGACTATCGAACTATTTGATCCATTGTGCTTCGGATTGGTTCTGTTGTTGTAATTGTGGAATTATAACACTCCAGATCATACCTTACCCGTTCAATTCATAATTTTATGATTACCGACTTTATAATGATACCAATTAAAACCCTCTTCTTGTGTTTCTTTTCGGTTATTTTCTTCTTGAATCATTCAGGGTTTTCCCCTCGTCTTCCCACGCCGTTGCTCTTCCCTCCCCTATTTCCACTGCTCCTTTCAATCAAAGCTTACTGTTCTTGGATTTCTTTCGGTTCCTTCTTTACTGTGTCCTTTCTCTTTCTCTCTTGCATCCCCTGTTCTACTGATCCTTCCCATCAAAGCTTGCCGTTCTAGGGATTTCTTTAGGTTCTTTCTCGTTGGTTTCTCATCCTTTGAAAATTTATGTATGCTCTCTTTTGCATTTCGGTACTTGATTTTAGATGCTAGTTCTTCTTACCCTTGGCTGTTAAGTAATTTTTGAGTCGATTCATTCTTTTGCAGCTAGTTCTTCTACTCTCGATTCATTCTATCGAGACGTCACTCTGAGATGCAAATATTGTTTTTTTTTTTTGTATATATGGATGGAAGAATGTACATTTTAGTTGTACCATTTGAGGTTTTTTGCTTTTCAATCATCTAGCATGTTGCTGCAATTGTAGATTCGTACGTGGTGCGATCCGAGTCGCTGAAAATATTCTTAGGTATCATGGAACCGCATCTCAGATTCATCCACCTTTCAATATCTATTAATTGTTATTATTAGTACAAGTCGATATATATTGGATCGAGATTTGAATCTGATAGATGTCGTCGTGAAAGTGTTGCTTTTTCTTATGGTGACAACGCTCCCACCTCGTAAAATTCTAAATATGTTGGTCTTCTTCGATCGTGGATCGGATGCTCGGACGACGTTCGGACATGCTCGTGCGCGACCCCCGCGCGTCTGTTTGTATATAGTATATACTATGTCGGGGCAAAGGAAATCCGACCGGGTCGGCGGTCGGGTCGGACCGGACGGACCGGTTGGTGTCCGAACAGGATAAGACGATCTTCTTGCGACACGGACGGGGGATCAAAACCCTAGTCCCTCTTTTTTCCTCTTGCAAATCTTCACGAAACCCTAATTGGAAGCTCGGTGGCGGGAATAACAGCACCATCCGCTCAATGCTTCCTTTCTGGAGGTAATCGCGGCTATCTAGCTTTGGCTTTCTCGTTTTGTATTTCTCCCTTACTTTTCGTCCATAGTTGTCGTCGTTCTTCTGTTAGGAATCGTGATTTCTTACAAATCTAGCGTGGTTGTTGATTTTTGTGAACGAAAATTACTCTGAAACCCTAATTCTGTCCGCTTCGATTCTCCTCATAGCGTTTTAAGAACTGATGTACCCTCGAGCGAGTTCGAAGATTCTTCGTTGCTGTCGCTAATTCTATTGATCGGAAGCATTTGGTGGATTTAGTTGTGTTGCGATGAACTGGAAAAAGGTTCGACGTAATTCACCGTGGCATATACTTACGAACCCTTGGAATGTTGGACAATTTTAGTATTGGGGGGCTGTGAAAATGGTTCAAATTATTAAATGTGTCTCCTCATTTTAAATTCCTCAGGATTTCTGTTTCAGTTCTTAACTCGAGCAGTTGGAAATTCATGTGCTTTGTACTAGTACGATGGTACCTATCATATGCTGTTTCCTGTTCTATGCTGATTTTAGATGACTGCTTTGCTAATTGAGGTCATGCATCTATCGTTGACATCTTGTTCAATATCTTAGGTCTTTTTTTTGTACGCATGCTAGGTGCATACTTACCTTTATTTGCAAAATAGAAGTACCCTCTATATCAATGATGTTATTTCTAATAAATGTTTCTAAATTGGTTTCATGATTTGCAAAATAGAAGTAATTCCATATTTTATCTTAAAATATGGAATTACTAATTTCAATATTGCTTTTCTTCTGCTGTATCAAACGTACTATTTGCTTTTATAAATCCTGTATATATATATATATATATATATATATATATATATATATATATATATACTGAGCTGGTTTAGTAGATCAACTATTGATGGGTGATTTTTTATGGTTGGATACAGCATATAAGAAACCTTCGTGTCTCTTCTCAAATGACTGTTCCAAATGTGTGGAGTTTAGAAACACCAAGCGACATGAAAGAAACTTTCCCAGCTGTCTTCAATGATCCAACTTCAAGCACCGGAGATGCTAAAATAACATGTAACTTGTTTCAAAGTGTCTCATTTAATTCCCATCTATTTGATAGCCCAGTGCTTGGTGACGGTTTTTCTGCTTCCCACAGTGAGTTTGATTAGGAGTATGAATTACACTCTCAGAATTGTTCAGAACTGCTTTAAGTTGTTAAAATAACATTGGCTGTTGCAGGATATATACCTAATGAGCACCATCGCGTAGTTGCCGGTGTTTCTCTTGGTTCTGCTGGAAACCTTACTTCTTGGTCCGGAGGGAAACCTGAACCAAAATCTCCTCAACATGTACCACCATTATCAAGAAACATTACCATTAATCAACACTTTGGCAATCAAATGCCACCAGAGCAATATAATGAATGGCACAATAACCAATTTTTGCATGAAAGCACAACTAAAGGGATGTCTTGCATGGCTCAGATGCCTTTCTGCAGCACTGTTAATAACTTTCACAATGCTGACGTGCCTCTTTCAATGGGTCATGTTCAAGTAAAAGATGGGGCAGGAGCACCTGAAGCATTCACAGATCCCAGTATCTATGGTGAGTCTATAGTACTTAATTGATTTGTTCCAGAATCTTCATACTTTTTTTCATTTAACTTATTGACTTGACTTTGCAGGTGATACTAGATTGATGTTTGATTGGAAGTTTTCTTCTTTAAATGTGTCCAGCGTGCCTGTATCACCATTTGTTTCAAGCATAGATTCCAAAGTTATGAAGGGACGGTTTATAGGCTCTAACTTTGAATTGACCGACATGATTGGTTTGCAACACCCACCACCTGGTTCAGGAAGCCTCCTTCAGTCCTATTTAAAAGCACAGGTGCATGATTCACATCAGGGGCATTTGTGTCAAATCAAGCAAAAATGTATGGGCTCACAACCGTCACCGCAAGGGCCTCATCCACCATATGATCCATTTGTTCAGCATCAATTCTTGCAAAAGGATCAATATCAACAACAGGAAGAAAACGTAGTTGGAAATCAGGATTTTGCGTCATCACATTCAGAAAGCTTTTTGAATGGGCCACGTCTCATGAACAGTCAAAATTTATTGGACGTAGTGCCAATTGAGCCCCTGGCTATCCATGACGTCATTAAGCATGAGCAACCTCCACCAATGTTCGAGGGTATTGCTTCTGAGGTTGACAATTTAACTACAATCCCACAAAGGCCAACACGATTCCAAGCCATCCACAATGTCTTATTCCTATACGAACATGTTAGGAACTGTCAGGATGATGGGAAAGGTTGCATCTTGTTGCAGTGCATGAACTTGAAAAGGAATCTTCATCACATTTTCCATTGTAAAGATGCTAACTGCACAAAGAATTGCTTTAAATACAAGAGGCTGTTTGATCATTATACAGAGTGCTGTAAAAGTTTATGTAGTATTTGTGGTCCTGTAAGAATGAGACTCAAAGAAGTTTCTCAGAGGAATTTTAGTAATGCCTTCACTGAACCAGAGACTACTTTGCCTGCTCTTCCAAGGCCAGACCATAAGGAATCCGCCTTTAAACGTGCGAAAACTATGCATCATTTTGATCAAAATGGAACTCATCATGTATCTCTACCGGTCATGAATTGCAGTCTTCTAACTGACACAGGAGTGTCCCAACTAGGTCAAGAGGTGAGCATACCTGTAGATATGAAAACTGACAGTCCAGAACCAGTGGAAAAGCAATCTGTGGATTCCAATTTTAGAGATTCTGGAGAAATCTATGACACAAAAATTGAGGATACAGAAGTCAAGATCCAAGAAGGTTTTGGTGTTGAGCCTGCTGAGTTAGCACAGGTGGTTACACATTCTGAACAAGAAAACCTTGTTCAGCTTGAGTTTCTCGAGGCTGATATCAGTGGTCAGTGTGACATCACTCTAGCAGCAGCCTCTAAAGTGTCTGAAACAAAGATGGACAACCCAAAAAGAGTTGTTTCTCTGCTTGATACATTTACTGTAGAAATGCTTAGGGAACATATCAGAAGTCTTGAGCAACACATTAGCAAGGTGTGTCTCCAACTTACTGGAACTAAGATTTTGTGTTTTTCATGCTTATGAATCTAAGAGATGTCTAAACAAAGGATCCAAAGAGGACACTGTTCTGCAGGTTTCCATATTGAATGAGTTTCACATATTTTTCACCCATGATTTCACATATAGCCTCAGATTGGCCTTAAAATAGTATATTTGGTGACTAATTTTGAAATTTTAATTACCACTTTGGAGTATCTATTATTATGTAAAGTTTTATGTTTTGACTAGTCAAAATTGGTGGCAGCTTTGTGCTAATAAATCTATATTTATATTAGCTCTATCAGAGCATTGGATTTATAAATTCTCACAAGTGATACATTTCGGGTGTTTCAATAAAACGACAATCATTTTCAAATAATATTTTGGTGTAACATGCTAATTCTGTATCTTGCATGAGATGTTGTTTGGCTAAATTTTTCATGTTGTGAAGTCTTTTATTCAAATGAAATTATGTATTCTTTTCTACAAGATATATGTTGTATGATGCTACTTTTGTATATTTTTTAAAACTCTTTTCCATGAGGAGAACTGCAATAATTAAAATGTGTATGTAGGCCTAGCATTGAAGCCAATCGGCTTTAGTGAGCTCAAAATTCCTTAAGTTGATTGCAAGAAAAAGGAATAGGATGTCCTTATAAGTTACTGCTGTTGCACATCTTCTTGTGATGCTCATATTTGTCATATAATGTGTACAACCTGTCTGTCATCGTGGTGCTGTACTTATGGTCAAGGTACAATTTACTCTCATGCTTTAAGCTGAATGAATTATTAAATAGACAATAATTACACTCGGAATACAGGGTAATAATTTGATGCCAAGTAGGCCAATGAACCTTTTATGGTTGCAGCATGATCTTCTAGTTATATTTAGATTTGGTACAAGCATGAACCGTTTAAAGCAAAATGTGATTATCAAACAGCTTGGAGAATGAGAAGATCAAGATCGACATATTTGCATGCTGTATTCTCTGATTAACTTGCTTTAACACCTTTTTTCAATTTCAAACTTGTGCTGAGATCTTTTTCTAGACCTACGATCCTGAGATAATGAATTTTGTGCACATGTGCTATTGATTTCACTCTAGCTATCTTTCTATTGTGCTTTGAGGAATTAATTAGTTTGCAACTATAGTGTCTTATCTGGAAAATTATCTAGGATAAAGCAAACACCAGCGAGTCCCAAGGTATGGAGCACTTGGTAGATCAGAACTTTTGCAGTTTGTGTGGGATGGAGAAACTTATTTTTGAAGCACCACCAAGGTATTGTTCATCATGCTACAAGCAAATCAATCCGAAAGGAGTTTATTATACCATGAGAAGTTTCAAAAGCACAAAGTACGGGTGTGGTGCAAAGATTTCTTTCTGTGGTAAGTGCCATGGTGCTTCTGGTGAGAGTATCAAGGTTGGTGGGGAAGATATTCGAAAGTCTGATTTGGAGAGGAGGTTAAATTATGCTGAAACTGATGCTGAAACTGAATGGGTAACTGCCTTCATATTAAATTTGCCTTTTTTTTCTTTACCATGAAAATATTTTTAAACTTTGTTTGTGAATGTGTTTTCCAGTGGGTCCAATGTGATAAGTGCAAAGCTTGGCAGCATCAGATTTGTGCTCTTTTCAATGGGAAGAGGAAGGAGGCATTGCAAGCTGAATACATTTGCCCAAAGTGCTACTTGGAGGAACTAGAAAGGGGAAAACGTGAACCACTACCACAGAGTTCTATTCTTGGAGCAAGCGACTTACCAAAAACAATCTTGAGTGACCACATAGAGCAATGGATATTCCAGCGTCTTAAACAAGAGAGAGAAGAAAGAGCAAGGATATTGAAAAGGAGTGTTGATGAGGTAATGCATCTTATATTCTCTGAAATTTATCCATGTTCCTTGTCTTATATGAAAATCATCCATGTTATGTAAGATCCTTATTTATTAATGCACACAAGATACTTGGCAAGCTGATTTTTTTCCAAGTACTTTGTACCATTGATAACATACTAAGCAGTTTGACCTTTTTTATGCATTTAAGGATAGAGCATGTCATGCAGAGAACACTAGCCCAAATAAATAACAAAGTGTTTACAGTGGCCACAGCTGCTGTTCTTGTAGTCCTGTGTTTGTGAAGTTTCTGAAAGCATAGAAGTTTTAGCTTTCAAATCGTCTTTGGCAAAACGGCATTGGAAAGTCAGTTTCTCGTGCTAGTTTCTAGCTTCACCTTTAAAATGAAAAGAACATGATAAACATAATGTCAGTCGTAAGTAACTCAAATGGAACTATAAATCCAAGTAAATCCAAAGTCTCTTACCTTATTTTAATACTTCCCCCTTTCACCTTATTTTAATACTTCCCCCTTTCATTTTTTTATTCTGTTAATAATAGAATAATCAATTTTTTTAATGAACTTAGCTTGTTGCTTATCATTTCCCTGTCTTATATACTGAAGTTCAAGAATCTCCACTAGATCTGATATTATTCTCTAGTTTGTTGTGAAAAATGAAGAAAGGTTGACATGCTCATGTCTAAATTTGGTGTTCCATTGTGTGGTATGACTGTTTATAATGGCTTTTCACTACTTCCAAATGTTTTAACTTCAACAAAAAAATGAATAATTTTATCAGATTCATGGATGGTCATATACATGAACAGGTATGTAATTATATAGATCGTTTATAATGTAGTAATATATTAAAGATTGTGCTTATAGTACAAATTGGTGGATTGAATGACATAGTCACATTATAACTACAAGTAGTTTTCTGCCATCGTTTGGAAGGATTGTATTCTTTATTAAATTGTTCCATTAAATTTACCAATAGCATAGTTATGATACACACTTTTAAGGCAGCCCGTTTATGTCAACTTGCTTTGTCGCCAGAAAGCCTCCGTTGGTTGATTAGTTGCTGACTACATATAAACGGAATACCTGACGTTAGTTGGGATGGTGAAACCCAGTGAAACATTGAACCCTGATTTTTCATATAGAAATCATTCTCAATCAAATGTCTTGAATATTTGTGGTTAAATGCGATCAAGGTGAGGACTTTCTTTCTAAACACGACAGTATGTTCTGCTATCATGCTAGTGGCAGATGGTCTTTGAAGCTTGATTCTGGCAGTGGCACTAGTCCCTCGATGCTTTGATGCATAACTAATGGGCAGATCTGCTTAGTTATTTGGTCTTGGTTAAACTGAATTTTAGTTATTTTGCTTACTTTAGTTTTTATAATGGATCGGACATAAAACTCAACTAACATCAAACTCCTGTATTTTAGCATTTACCCCAGTTATATGGTAGTTGTGGAATTAGATAGTATCAGTTTTATGTTTTGATTAGATTTTATTTTCTCATATCAGGTGCCTGGAGCTGAAGGTCTTATAATTAGGGTGGTTTCATCAGTTGACAAGAAATTGGAAGTAAACCCAAATTTTCGTGAGGTTTTTAAAGAAGAAATGTACCCTTCACATTTTCCTTACAAATCTAAGGTGGAAAATTTAAAAGCTTATTCTGCTGTGTCTTGCATTTTTTCATGTTATTAGTTGCAACATTATCCTAGCAATCTTATATCTTATGCTGTATCAAATTTGTTTATCCTCTTTAGGTCATTCTGTTATTTCAGAAGATTGAAGGTGCAGATGTTTGCCTCTTTGGCATGTATGTCCAAGAATATGGTTTGGACTGTGCTTTCCCAAATCAAAGATACGTCTGTATTTCATATATAGATTCTGTTAAATATTTCAGGCCTGAAATAAAGGCTGCTACAGGGGAGGCTTTACGGACTTTTGTTTATCATGAAATTTTGGTATGTAAAAGAATTGATAGCTATTGAACTTCTTGTAATCTTATCCTATTAAAAATGAAATTATTGATGAAATTGATCTGACACTATTTTGATATTTTCTGTTTATCTAGATAGGGTACCTTAACTACTGCAAGAAATGTGGTTTCACTAGCTGTTATATATGGGCTTGCCCATCTCTGAGGCAAGACTATTATATTCTGTATTGCCACCCAAAGACACAGAAGACACCAAAGTCTGATAAGCTTCGTGAATGGTAAGTGCTATTCATGTAACATGCTTGATGCACCTCCAAGTTGTACCATTATCTTGCCTTCCAACGTAGTCTGATGATCTCTCAGGTACCAAACAATGATACGGAAGGCCATGAAGGAAAAAGTAATTCTGGAGCATACCAATCTATATGATAATTTCTTTGTGCACACTAGTGAATGTAAGACTAAGGTCACTGCAGCTCGTTTGCCATACTTTGATAATGATTTCTGGCCTGGAAAAGCAGACATCCTCCTTCAGGAGGATAAGAATGAGTCTCAGAGAAAAGGAACGAAGGCTGTAATCGAACGAGCACTACGGGCTGCCAAACGTGATGCTTCGGCAGGAAATCCAAAGGATATTCTGCTTATGCACCAAGTAATGCTTTCTCGAATTTATTGATTTCATATATCTTCACTTTGCATTTTTTTCCCCTCCAAATAGTTGTTATTTATGGTTAAATCCAAGTTTACTATGTACAATCAGGTCAATTTAATCCTGCATTATATTTGGTGGGTATCAACTTTGTGGTTTACCAGGACAGTGAGCTTTCTCATATCCATACTCTTCTATTGGAGTTCTTTTTAGCCTTCACTTTCTGGTCTTTCTTTTATTCACAGGATAGTGCCTTCTCCACTTGGCATCATTGTAAGGTTCATGATTATCATTCATCTGGCATGAACAGTATGTGTCTTGTTGTTACATGTTTAGGTCATCTTTTGGCCTTTGATTGCTGACACAATAAACTCCAACTGGCACAAATTGTTGGTGTGTCAAAAATCTATTCCCATACCCATAAGCCATGAGATAGTCCTTGACCCAATTTTACATGTTGATTCCTGATCATTTTGGTTCCTACTGCTTTTTCTTTCATAGCATGCTTGTGACACTTTATGACATAATACTTGAAATTTGAGTCTTTAATTAACATGTATATTTGGTCATATATGTTAATTTATATTCAACAGCTTGGAGAAATCATCCGCCCAATCAAGGAAGACTTTATCATGATCCATTTGCAGCATACATGCAAATATTGTTATCTGCCTATTGTATCTGGAAAGCAGTGGGTCTGCAACGTTTGCAAAAACTTTCATCTTTGTGAGTGGTAAGCTTCTTTTTTCCTTATACTATGATTAAGCACTAAGTTTATGTGCCCTTTTTTTGTTTCCTCTACATATGTAATTACTCAGTTTATAAAACAATTTTATTGGTGTTTAAATTGTGTTGGAATTATTTTACAGAATTGTCTTCTATTAGCAGTATGTGGCTTCCTCTTCTCATATCTATGAGTTGTATATTGGACACTAATAAATTGTTGTTATAAGTAATGTAACAAGAGTAAAATGGTTTAATTGAATTATTTATTTGAATAAAAAATAACAAAAGAAACAACTAAAGATGGTTACTTAAAAGATATCATGCAAACTGCACAGCAATAATGGTGACATTCCTGGTCATGAAAAGTCACTAAATCGTTTACTTGATACATGAACACAGCTATGATAAATTAACTAAAGATAGTTTCTTCCAATGGATTGCCATGCCACATTCTGCATGGCCGCAACTATCATGTGCGCAAGCGTCTTTTGGCTGTCATTCTTGGTTATGGTGTTTAGCTGTGGATGCATGAATCTGCTTAGCTTTATTTTATATCATATAAGCATATACAGGTTCAATATATGCAGGCTGGCACTTGATTCCTGGGGCAAGTTGCTCAATGGACACTGCTGATATGAGTATATAGCGCATGCTTATCAACTTGGAATAGGTGTTTTTGCATTTGGTAACTAAGTCATGAATGGTGTACAATGTATATGCTGCTTATAGCCAGCCGCCCAAGCTCAATTGTTTTCTTAACTTCTGAAAGAACAAGGATATTATAAGTTGACAAAGATGTATAGTTTTCAGATATATCTTCTAATCATATTTCATTCTCTTGACTGACCCTGAATAGCAAATGTATCTGAATCATTTGACAATATTATGTTTTTATATGATTTCTTATAGTAATTGAAAGGAAAATTTGGTCAACTCCATTTTCTTGATTTTTTTAATTACTTTTCATCAAGGTATTTGGTCTTGCATTACTAAGCATAATAGAAATCAGGGCTGACAATGGAAATCAGGACTTGATCAAAGCAGAATAGCTATTAGAAATGAGGGTTGTGTCTGGTGAGATTGAGATTACTAGACAGTTTGTATTATTTTAATAGGAAGTTAATATGTGGATGACTGGAGGTGAACTGCCCTTGAACTTGGTTCCTTTGGATCAAGGAGGACTATTAGTTGCATGGCAGGTTTACATGTATCTTCTTGTCAAGAATAGTGTTGTGATGGCTTGGTGCACTGTCCATTATGAGTAAAAAAAAGTGCTGATCGTTGTTTTCTTTATGAGTTTTTTAGAAACATCTCTCTGGTTTTTTTCACCTGGTTTTAAGTTTTGGTTTTTAACATTTTTTTCTTTGTTTAAAATTTTTCTATCAGGTGCTATGATAAAGGGCAGAATCTCGATATGAAGGATAGACACCCTGTTACTTCTAAGGAAAAACATTCCTTTCGACTAGTAAGCACCTAGACTCTGTTTTACATGTAATTTTGTTGATATCTTTTCTAATTTTTTGAAATTTCAGGTTGAGTCAGATGGTCTTGCAGATACCGATGATAAAGATAAAATGATGCAGAGTAAACTGTTTGACATGAGAACTGGATTTCTAGGTTTTTGTCAAAGTGAGCAATACCAATTTGACACCCTCCGAAGGGCAAAACATTCGACAATGATGATCCTTGATCATCTTCATGATCCGACTGCAATCACGACTGCATCCTCATGTGCCATTTGCCATTGTAACATGGATAATGATCCGAATTGGCACTGTATGATCTGTCAAGATTATCATCTTTGTGCTGATTGCTATCATAAGAAAGGAGCTTCTTACCATAAGCATCAGTTGGTAAGCCATGCCACCATGGCTGATCGTACTCTGCAGCCAAAAACACAAAGAAATGGAAAAATAAATATTCAGGTGTTTGTTTGAATTTTTCTTATTTATTTAGTGCATCATAATTTTAAGATATAGAAGACAACTTTTTGCTTTTGTAGAATGCTGTCCTCTCTGATCCAAGGGAATAACTGATAGTATTTATATGCTTCTATCAGTGTGACATCCATCTTTGAAGAATAGGCTGATCACGGCCCTTCCTCTTTGTCTTTTAATTCGTCTTCTTCATTTCCTTTCCACGAGGTTCTTTGATACATCTTTTACCATTTATACAGTTGCTAAATTCACCACCTTGTTCTTTGGGACAGATGCTAGTAGCTCCTAAAGACCATGATTGTTAAAAGATTGATTAGCATGCATCCATAGGTTTCAAAATTTCATTATTAGGGCATTTGGATCATTTTAGCACTTATATGCTTTTTTTATATTATTCCTTTCGATCACTAGAATGCTTCTCGAGTGTTCCGCTATATTATGTGCATAGCATTCTTATGTGTCTTTACATTACAGCTCCGTCAAATGCAAGTTTATTATGTCATGTTATTGGTCAGTCAAATAGATTACTAAACTCATGTGATCTTGTTTTCTTCTGATACATATGGAACTAAATTTGTTCTGTGCCTGTTTCTACAATTCACTGATGTCTCTGGCAGAAACTTGAAAAAAGAAAAAGAGTTCAAACATTTGAAGGCATCAAAGATATCTCAACTCTGGTACACACACACACACACACATATATGTATATATATATATATATATATATAGAGAGAGAGAGAGAGAGAGAGAGAGAGGATGGGCTACCAGTTCCCCTTCATCATATGACTTGTATAAAAAGGCAGTAACTATGGAATTTCATGATTGCAATGCTTTTGAGGATTCCTTTTTCGTTTCTTATTTTCCTACTTGCATGTGAAACAGCTTTAGTGCACTTTTTTAATGCTGGTACGTGTCAATTAACAGATGATCCTTGATGCTTTGCTGCATGCACCAAAGTGCTGTGCTCCTCGGTGTGCTTATACATGCTGTCTGCAAGTCAAAAAACTCTTCCTTCATAGTAGGAAATGCAAGGTGCGTGCTCATGGAGGTTGTATATCTTGCAAAAAAATCTGGCTGCTTCTCCGGTGGCATGTCCGTGTTTGCCAAGAGTTTGATTGCCATGTGCCACGGTGCAAGTATGTATACAGTGCATTTTTTTTTTTTTTCTCTTTTTGCTGAATTTCCCTTTTATCTATTTCCTTTAAGACCTACATTGATGATTTTTTACGATTTAGGGATCTTAAGGATTTTACAAGGAAAATGAGACATTCAAGATCAAAGGAATCAAGCCGCAAGGTGGTTTCTGAATCCAGTATTTCACCAGATAAGCAGTTACCAAGTTTTTTTGCAAGTCTAGAGGGCCCATTATGATGTGATTTATCTAATCCAAGATGGTGGACTAGCAGCTGTAGCTTAATTTTTTACCTCAGGTTGAAGATGGAGGAAATAATGAAGAAAATGGAATTCCCTGTTTGTAACAGCTTGTATATATGTAGGATTCATGGACGGGAGAGCAAGAAAGCAACATATTTGCCCTGGGTACGATCATGCGATTTGCCTCGTATTGATCACTAATTTATCAGGGTGACTGAAGTAGAAAAGTTATAGAAGCAAAATGACACCAGTGCAATAACCTTGGCATCAGTGTCCAAGTATCATGGACAATCTGTATATTAAGTTCTTGTATTTAATTGCACAGTATCAATTCTTTTGTATGACCAAATAAACGAGTAATTGCATCAGTAAAAGGTAAAACTTTTCCTGTCTGCTTGGTAAGATCTTTCTGTTCTTTATGGTGAATAGTTGGGGTTGCAAGTAAATGTGGTTCTTGCACAAGACAAGATGATAATTTGCTTTTGGCCTGTGTCTCTTATTCTGGGAGAAACTTACCGGGACGGTATTTGGACTCGCACAAAGTGGAGTTTGCTTTGTGAGGATGCTGCAGAGAACTCCAATTCTTTCCCCTCTCATTCCAAACAATCATATCGAGTCGAGCCCTAGTCAAATAATGTCAAATCTAGAGATGGGACCGCCAAAATGCTACAGCAGAAATGTCAAATCTTGAACAGAGACTGTACGATGGTACTCCACCATTCCATCAAATAATGTACTGCTTTGCATCAATCTTCACTGCGGCCTCATTGATGGGAGATGAAAGGAAACAGATGGTGGAATCCTCGATAGGTGGAAGTAATAAATAGAGAGGCAATGATCTGTTAACTGCACTTATTCTCACAATGAACCAGCGATAGAACAGCAATGCAATCCAGGGAGTCGACCTTTAAGCCTAGGAAGAGAAAGCTGGCCATCCACAATCAAATGCTGGCTTGAAGTGCAATCTTTAATGCTGCATCCACAAGATGATGCTGTCCTCTGCCCACCGCAATCATCATAGGATAAGGATGTAGTGCAATGGCCGCAAGGCTACTTGGAGGCTCTGCTTAATAATGGTAACAGATGGCACAGGTCAAAACCTTCTGAGGAAGCCAATCAAGTAAATGGTCCACATAATCACCAGCATCCATGTAAAACTTCTCCGAATCCATCATATTGGCTGTGCTGCCGTCAGGATTCATGGTAAGAAGTATGTTCTGGTTGACTTCGCACCTCGGTTGATAGGACAGAGATAGATCTGAGTTAGTGGCGAGCCAGTGGATGTCGGATTCCACCTTCCATAGAGAAGCTCGATCTGACAGCAGAGTTGGCATGCTGCAGAAGTATCTCATTTATCGATTTAGGCTTTGATCCCCTCTTCTGAGAAGAAAAAACAGTTTTATTGTTCTATATGAAAGTCCTAATGCCGAAGCACAAAACAGAGCTACAGCTCTAATGGAAGAACCCATGTCCTAATCTACATTGAAACTATTCTCTCTTTCTTTTCGGTGTGACATCGTTTTCCTGTCAAATTTTGCTGCATGCATTATATTGATCATTTATGGATCCAACTGCCTTTCTGCGGTCTTCATTTCTCAGCACTGCAGGAATGAAGGATTATCCTGATGACGAACTCCATGAAAGCATTCATAAATACGCACTGCAGATAAGCGACAATAGCTTGATAAACTACTCTAACATTCTGCCAGAATATACTGCCTGCTTCATACAAGTAGTAAATATGGTGTGTACAGCTATCTGTGCAGGTTTGGACATCCTACAAGAGCATGACCAAAAGAAACATGACCATCACCTCTTGAACAACAATTCCCCACCAAAAACCACTAATTGAAGAAGCAGGAAACAGAAAAGAGGTCGACAGACCAGAATTCTGATCTGGATTCCTATCATCTACCCTCTCGTTGGCATTGGAGCCATTGGCGGAGGGCTCTTGGTCTCGCTTGCATTGTGCCACACCGTGAGGGGCACTTCCTGTGGCCATGGCTGCAGCATTGCAACAGAGATTTGGATTGTTCCAAGAAGCAAATCTCTTTCCCATCCTCCGGTAGAACCTTTCGGGGAACTCAAGCTCCCCCGTTAAGTTGTTGCCATTGAGATAGAGAGCAGTAAGAGAAGGCAGAGCTGCGAACTTGGAAGAGACAATGCCAGAGAGGTGGTTGTTGTCTAACGCGAGGTATCTCAATCTCTTCAGGCTTGCAATAGTTTCAGGAATCGTGCCTTCTAAACCCATATGGGAAAGGTCCAAGGTGGTAAGGTTCCTCAAGTTCTTCCACTCGAATTCCAGCAGACTCCCACCCCATGGGTTGTAAGACAGAAGCAAAACCTGAAGTGACTCCATGCCAGCAAGTGATTTGGAAGGAACACCAGATAAGCTATTGTTCCTGAGATCCAGAAGGGTAAGGTGGCTGAGATTTCCAAGCCCGGGAGGAAGGCTTCCATGTAATCGATTGCTGTTGATGTCCAGCTTTAAGAGTGAACTGAGACCGCAGAGAGAGGAAGGGAGAGAACCAGTCAGGGAATTCCCGCCGAGGTCCAAGATCAAGAGCTGGTTTAAATTGTTGCAAAGAGAAGCTGGAATTTGACCAGAGAATCGGTTCCCCGAGAGCATCAGTCTCTTCAGCTGGATCAAATTCCCAAGTTCCATCGGCAATTCTCCCACCAGTGAGTTGTCGACTAGCACAAGGGACCGTAGATTACGAAGCTGACCAAGGTTGGCTGGGATTCCTCCCACGAGGCCTTGATTCGAGCGCAAATCGAGGTTTTCCAAGCTTTCAGCTAGCTTCTCCCAGTTGCTTGATGGCAAGCTAGTTTGTTCATGAGAAGAGAAGCAATCGAAGATGGAGAGGGTTTTGAGATGCTTGAGCTGAAATAGTAGTGGACTGAACTCTGATTTCTCCGTGCATTCCAGTGAATTCTCAAGGATGGGTCCGATGCTTAGGGCCGTAACGTACCATAGACCATCAAAGAGATCGCATGATACTCCCTGCATTGGGAAAATATCATGAATCAAATAAGTAAAGTCAAACCCCTGACTGACTCTGGAAAAAAGTCAAATTTAGAACAAAATTTCGTTGTATGATGAACATCCATCATCTTCCTACTCTATCGAATTCCTGAAATAAATATGAGAAGCCGCATCAATCAATTTAAACATCTATGTGATTTGGACAGCAACAAGCTTCGATAGCTAATGCTGCTCGAGTTTTCAGTCTTGCAGGCAGATACTCAAAAGTATATCCATATGCGAGTGAGATCAAATCAAACATTCGAAAAGCAGCACTTGAGTCATGCAAGCTCATGCTTGTCGAAAGTAGCAATTCCCATGTCTCCGAGATACGAATGATGCTCAGAAGAAGGGAAAAGGAGGAAGGAACCTTGGTACTGTCTTTGCCACACAAACCTATTTGGATCTCCTAAATAACTTTCGCTATTAAGAAAGCCGATGGCAGGAAGCGATGTTCGCAATTCAAAATGAAGTCTTGCTATCTTATTTGTATCAGCATGAATCTAAACACAAAAAAGAGAACTTGCAGATCAATTTAATGAAGGAATCAAACTTCTGATGTCTGTTAGGAACCTGTATTTGCGTCCAGCCGCAAGGATCCGGATAAAGATCCGACCCATTCCACCGTTGTCCGACAAAGCCTTGGATCACCATGTACAGGGCTTCTTGCTCTGTCTTCTCCATCGGAGCGATGGAGCTTTCTGGTTGGGATAACGCTTGGAAGATGAGGAATGGTAGGAGGAGAAAAGCCCGTGGAGAAGCCATCTTTGTCATCGTGAATCTCGAGAGCAGAAGAGCCAGGGTGATGTCAGTCAGCTCAAGACACAAGCAAGAACAGTGCCGAAACTAATCGAAGAGATGCGGAGAAGCGCAACCATCTGGATAAAGATGCAGAAGCAAGCCTCTCCGACGACTAAAAACCAGAGAACCTTGTGATCTGTCGACGGTGTGGGAAGAAGCGGAGCTTCTCATGCGCGAAACGCGATACTCATGCTGGTAGAAACAAGGCCGACATTATCAGAGAAGGCAGCACTTGGGCTCACAAGAAAAGCAACGGTAGGCAGCAGATTCTGAAGTGGGATGCGGAAACTCTAACTACCACAAAATCCAAAAAGTGAGCTAAACAAAAGAAATGTATGCCAAAAGGAAATGGATCGAAAGAAGGGAAGCAGTGCCGAGAACATTCCCACAACCGATGCGACAACCAAAAATTGAATCCGAAGGAGAGCAGTGGATGGGCTCTTCAAGTACTCGAAGAACACAAGTATTCGAAAATCTATGGAAAGAACGGATACAGATCGGAGAGAGAGACCGCGCTAACGATGACATTTATTGCGGCTCGGTAAAGTCGAGTGATGATGGCGAGGACAAGAAGTAGAAGAAGCGCGCTGAAAAGATTGGGGAGATCGATGCACGGCGGCTGAGAATAACGAAGGGGAGGGGGTTAATTATTATTACTGATGTAGTTAGTTATTTTAATATTTATATTTTTAAAATATTATATTAATATATTTATAGTTATAAAAGTAAAATATCTTTATCCATACATTCTAATATAGTTGATTTTATCAATAAAAATATAAAAATAAAAGATAAAAATATAATTTTAATATTTCGACTAGTGATGACGGACGACATTGATAGAAGATGGTATCATTGAGATAGCGGATGACTATTGTACGGAACGATAAAAGGTAAGGATCGTTTTATATCTACGTCAATATCGATATAGTTATCGAAAGGTTCTTTCATTGTTCTACATCTATATCGAGACTGCCAACATAGATGTCAAGTAGTCCTTATCTTTTATCATAGCTCTTCTCGTTAACTCGCGGTCTCTAACGATATCGTTATTTTTTATCAATTAAAATATTAAAATTTATATTTATATATTTTTTATATATTTTTATTAGTAAAATTGAGTAAGTGTATCTGTATATTTTATTTTCTTAACTATAAAAATATTAATATAACGGATCAAAATACTAAATATACCTAATTAACCCAAGGGAATGGAATGGGTGAGTAACTCCGAGAACTGTCCGTTGCTTAGTTGTATTTTAGTTGAGGTGGAAAAGGATGTGGAATACGTGTGGGGTAGGAAAAAATTGGAGGTATCGGCATTGTTCTTTAACGAGGGGACCGTGCTCCGTGCATGTGCCTGCATGACCATTACGTGATGAGGGAAGTTCATCCATTTGTCACTTCTTTATCATATCCAATACCACACAGGGTTTTCACTGTCCGCGTCGACTGTTGCTTTCGTTTTCCAAACAGCGAGCCACAATAATAATGGCTGAACAGAAAACACAGGAAATCAATCAGGATGACAGCACCGTCGGGGCCGGGTGAACCATAGAAGTGGTGGAAGAAGAGGTGCCTCCCATTTATTTGTCCTAATGTCCTATCGTTCGTAGACGGAGGAGGAGGACCGCTCATCGTTGGACGGCGTGGAGAGAGAGGTGCAATGAAAAGCTACAGAAAGTGATGTTTGCAGATCCAGGATGGGCATACAAAAGCGTCTCATAAAGATTTGAGAGGCCGCCTTTATCTAACATAGCAGGTACTGCTCTGTCCTGCAGCCTAATCCTACAACTCTACCTGCCCATTCCATCACCAAAATGCCACCCGACACAGTATCTACCCTTCCACTCGACACCAGGCGGGAAGCATGTACAGTCGATGCGCTACGGCACATGACTACTTCGATGCCTCAAAAAATTAAGGTAAATGACTGTTCACCATGGGAATTGTTGGTCTGCCAGCGGTAAGACAACTTCGAAGTTTCGAGAACAGGGGGGGGTGTCACTCTTAAGATGGCCAACAATTTACTGCGGCAGTTGGCGAGAAGGCAGCTTTATCAAAGATCTCTGACGACAGATCTTGGAGAGCACAACTCACGCCTCGCTGTGACTCGGTTGTGAGGAAGCTCGCAGAGAGGGAGAGGGAGAGGGAGGACCACGCCCACCACCATCACCACCACACGGTAGCATTGAGGAGCTATTAGTGACGCATTCAGGTCTGATCCTCTGGACAATCCACTGAAAGAGAAAGAAGCCAAGGTGAGCGAAGCCACCTTCACATCTCTCATCCACGACCCGTCCCTATCCATGCCGGCCTTTTTGTATTTTGGCAGCTCCTCCCTCTGCTCCGTGCGGCGGTTGCGTTCGGCAGTAGGCCTTTGCATTAGCTTTGGTAAACGACGAAGGCATTCACAAGAACTAAAGCTGATTCATGAGGCAAGGCCAACACCTAATCATCCCTGGGCTGGCCGTTCTAACGTAAGATCCACCAGAAATTACTTATGTTGAACTACAAAAGAGTTACCGATCAAAATCAATACCGGAAAGCTTACGTCCAGCGTCTCTCTTTACCAGTGAACGATAATCTTTGACGAAAACTGAACGGGATGTTGAACTGAAGGTTAAATAAATAACAGCGGCAGGAGCTAGAGGAGCAATGGTAGCAATCTGACTTGGGCAGAAGAACCATGTTCTGAAGGTGGAAGCTTGAATACATCCACTGTTGATACACACAAGTTGGTTGCTATGGAGCATCACCAATTACTACAGACAACAAATAGCAATAAGAAACAATGATACACGAAACCTACATGACTAGTACCCGACCCATCAAAGCAGCTTAAAGAAAGCTCAACTGACAAAGTAGTGTAGCTACAACAGAAGCAGGACCTACAATTTTTTTCTTTTTTCTTTTTTTTGTTTTGAGGGGGGTTAGTCTGGACTTCTGTCCTATGCACTTATCATGTCGTGAAGAAAGTCCAAAGCTTTTTCCCAATTGAACGATTTTGGTCATCAGAGTTCTCTTCAGCCTCGTCGCTGTCATCATCTTCACTGCATCCATCATCAGGAGTGGCAGGTTCTCTTTCTACTGCTGTTGCCCCATCTGCCATGACCCCTTCTATGCCAGTCTGCTTGCTGAATTCAACCGACTTCCCAGCATCATCAGCATGGCACTCCTCTATCTCGTGCTGTCAAGAGTCATCATAATTAAGACCTCAGTCACACATTAAAAAATTAAACAGTTCAAGTATCTTCCAAATATTAAACAGTTCAAGTATCTCAAGGTGTCAATAGAACCAGATATGCTCAATAGCATGCTCTAATTGGTTACACTGGCTACACATGAAGCATTCCATAAATTAGTTCGGCTTATCCTAATATGGTCATTATGGCAGCAACTTACTCTTGATGTCCCAAGATTAATTCCTGTGGGACTTATGTAACTAAAGTATAAACATAATTCTTGTTGGCAAAACATTGATGCTTTTATTAAAGTCTTATATCAAAAAGATGACCCAATGAAATATTTGGTGATAGGACCGATCCAGCAAACCACAAATCATGGTGAGGATTAACAAGGTATATCCACTTGGAGCTAACAATGGAGGCAAACAGTACAATCTGAAACTTCCAGAGGATTGGGTCCTTCCCATATTTATGCACCACACAGAATGGTAAACTCACCGAGACAGGTTTCTGGAATATCTCCTGGACGTCCAAGACATTTTCTGCAGCCATCTTCTGCATGTCTACTGATTTCAGACTCTCAGCAGCAAAACTTGATGCCGGTTCAACATCTAGCCTCAATTTGGAAGTTCCTTCTCCATCACCATCTCCCCTCAGTGATTCATCTCCAGAGGGTTGCTGGTGACCTCCTCTTTTATGCCCTTTAGTCTGATCAGATATTGACCTGGCTGCAGCAGCACTGAGAATTCAAAAATATGAACAAGTTATTCAGCCACAGCTTTCCATAAGATATTCAAGATTGTTAATGATAATAAAACTCACATCCTTGAAATTTCAAGGTGAAAGGTTGTGGAAATCAACAACATACACATAGAAAACAACAGTAGTTCAATGTTGAGCAGAGGTGGTGATTAAAATTTAAGCGGGCCTATACATTTCTAGTGCAAACTATATTTTAAAATCCAAAATATACCAGACAAAATATCAGATATCCTACTGAGATGAACTGTTTGAAACAGAGCTTTGGGACATGAGCCAAACCAAAAACGTTCAACCCCGGCAAAGGAAAGAAACAGAACACATCCACAGCACAACCCATCCAGACCTAAAAGAATCTAGCCTAACAGAAGACTCATATGTGCAATTTCAGTCTAACAACAAGTATACTTATAACAACTGCATCAGATCTAAAATCTGAACTCTACATCAAGATAATGTGTTCAAACAAAAAATGAATGCATACTAAAAGCAACTCACATTGTAGAGTGCCTGAAATTGTAACGTTTTTCCCCAGGAGTCTGAGTTTCTGGAATGTTTATTTGTCTCCTTTTACGGCGCCCTCCAAGTGAAATGCTCTCTGAACGAGTTTCACTGTCCTCCCCATCCAGCTCACTAGCTGCAGCCACAGATATGTGAGTAAGACCCCTCTTCTGCCCAGCATGAACTAAATTGCCTTCGGTAGACTCTTGGATATTCAAAGAACGCTTTGCAAGCCCATTTGGCTGCCCATTCTTCCCCATAGAGGTCTCACCAAGAATAGCCTGTGCTTCTTCTACAACTGCTTTCACCGTGCGTGTTCTACTGATCTTTCTAGGCCTACCACTCCTCTTAGGCTGGCGTGGCTTCTCATTTGAAGGTTCAGGCTGGGACTCATTTCTGGGTGGTACAGACAATCCTCCTCTCTCATTTTCATTAATGGGGTGAGTAAGATGAACAGCTACCTCCTTGATGGCATTATCTGTCTGGATCCCAACAATATCAGCTGAATTATCAGCAACACCAAAAGAAGATTCCAGCTCCTCTCTAGCTCTGCCTAACCTTTTTGATACTTCGTTGTCCCTGATTCCACTATCTGATTGGGTTCTCTGGGTGTCAAAAGATTTGGCAAAAATTCCTTGTGACGGTGCAGGTTCATCGCTGGCTTCACCATCCAAAGCTTCTCTAGCAAGTCTTACATCAAGAGAAATAGGGTTCTTCACCTGGTTTTGTGCTGTGTCCTCCGATCCTTTTGGAGAGAAACTAAAAAATCCTGAACATTTTCGCAGCCACGATAAACGACCACCTGAAGACACAGATGGAGACACCATATGCCGAGGAGATGTTTCAGAATCCTTGGCTTCCAAACGATCCTCGAATGTCAGACTTGGTAGCTGAACAACTTCAGTATTTTGCAGACCAAGAAGATCTAAGTTACAAACCGAAGAGCCACAGTTCTTGCAAATCTTAAACTGATTGGCCAGACCAAGGAATCGATCTCTCTCCTCCACAAATTTTTCCCTTTGATCCTTCAATTCCCTACTGAGCACACGAAGAGTGTCAATATCCTTCTGAATCTCAAGTTGGTCAGTTTTAAGACTCTCTCTGAAAGCAGAGAGATCTTCTTTTTCCCTCTCTAATCTATCTTGTTCCATTTCTAAATTCCTGGATTTTAATTCAAAATCACTGCTTACAGATCTTATTTCATCTAGCTCGATAGTCATCTTTCTCTGGAATTCACTCTCTCTGTCTTGCAAGTCCTTCTCCATAGCCTCCTGCCTTTTTCTCATATCCATCTCCAGCTCATCTTTGCGAAGCTCAAATTCCCGAGCCACAGCAGAGCGCTCCCTCGTGAGCATCTCATGAACATTCAACCTCTCATGTTCCATTGTTTTCTCAAAAGCTTGTTTCTTCATCCTAAGGTCTTCCAATTCTGTCGCAATGCTAATTCTTTTTGCCTTTTCCTCATTCCTAATCCTTTCCTCTTCATCATATCGCCATTTTCCAAATCTTACTCGTTCATCATTAATCTGCTTTGTCTCTAACTCTAATGCTAACTGTTTCTCATCCAACAATTGCCATTCTTCCTCAAATTTCTCCCTTTGCTGGCGCAAATCCTCACTATCTCTACAAAGTGAATCCTTCATTATCATGTAATCTTCAATCTCTTGCTTCAGTTTTGACTTCTGCAGGTTATGTTCTTCTCTCTCTTCCTTGGTAAGTCTAAGTTTTTCCTCCTCTTTGATAATTTGTTCCTTCGCAGCTTCTATTGTAACCTTCAAGCTCTCCAGTTCAGAAATAGATTTCACAATGTCCGCACGATCTCTGTCCAGCTGCTGCTTATCTTCCTCCAACTTCTTCTCATAAATTTGTACAGATTCCTCCCACCTTTTCAAGGCTTGTGATTTTGATTCAAGATTTTTTTCCATTTCCTTCAGTTTCTGCATGTTAATCTCCAAAGCATGCTCTCTTTCCAAAATTTGCTCCTCTTTATGGTCAAGTTCTTTTTTAATCTCTTCCACTTCATCAATTTTGGCTTTCATCTCTTCTTCAAAGGATTTTCTTCGATTCTCCATTTCAAGTTCAAACTCATGTTTCTTGGAATCTAACATAGCATTATGATCATCAAGAAGCTTTTGAATCTCCACCTTCAGAAACAGAGAAAGAAAAAGTCAAATATGATATGCATGAAAAGGAATAGGAACCAGATAAATATTCAAATAAAATCTAAAAGCAGATGCCACGGTGCATTATGCCATGTAAACACATGCACAGACCAATTTTCAACCTATGTCTACTATCTGCTGACCAACATGATCAGGACATACAATGCCTGAAAGAATCTGGCCCTGCTAAACAAATACGAAAATAAATAAACATACAATGAAAATGGGATGGGAATGACAAATATCCATCAAGTACCATCATCCGAAGCAAAATGCGCAATATTTTTATAATATATATGTCAAAATGCAAATAAAGAATAGGCATACCATTCAGGTAAAAACAATATTTTTAACATCCAAGTTCTAGACACACAAGCTTCTCAAGAGAAATGAGACATCACGTCCACAGACATGCACAACAACAAGCGAGCATATACTGCCATGCAGATAGGTCGTCCAGTTGCTACAAGCAGATTTGCTCCAATTGGAAGTAATTGCTCAAAATCAAACTCATAATAATCCAAATCCAGGTCAAGATTGGCAAAACATTAAAATTTTAGAGTTTAAAAAAATTCCTTATTTGATAATAAATGGCCTGAATACACATGAGTTTGTTCATGCCTAGCAGAAACTTTAGCTTTTATATCATGAAACTTTGCCCATTTAACTAAAATTTGAAGGTATAAAGTGTAATCCCCCATGTCACAAGAAAAGCATAATAAAATCTCACAGAACAACAGGACTGTGATAATAGAGTTGAACTGTGATCTATGAAATGATCAGAATGCATTTTAAAGAAAAAGAGAGAGAAAAGTACTAAGTGAGATCAAGACTTGGTACAACAGCAAGGTTGCCCCTTTGCGACAAAAGAGACCAGGTCTTGAATCACAGTAATAGCCTCTCTATATTTAGAGATAAATATATGAACCCTTCCAGATCCCACATTGTGGGGAGCCTCGTGGACTCCTCATGGACTGGTATGCCCGGAGAAAGTAGTATAAACAACATTAGACAACAAAAGCTGGCCCACAGCAATGTTTCATAAAGAAAATGGCAACTCGTTGCCATCCTGATCCATCAACCAGCATGCATCCGGCAAACATGGTGCCAACGAGTGCCATAATACCACCTATGTCAGCATGGCAACAGCACTTATGCCCACTAATGGTTTCAGAAGCATGCAAAGCCAAGAAAAACCATAATCATGAGGATAGATGAAAATCAGAATTGGATCTCGAATGATAAAGCTTAAGCTAAATTTTAACTCTAGAATTCAAGAAATTTAATTGACATGAATAAGAAGTTAAATATTTGACTAATTAACTCGTTCATCGACCTTAATGACCAGTACAATTACTAAAGTCTTCTCACCAACTACATGAATGATTAAACGATTCCAATATGATACATACGAAACTAACAATCAGATGCCAACTCATTTACATGTTCCTCGCTCAATCACTGATGGATATATGACCCCAATATTCATGATATTCTCCTAATGAAATTTGATGCCACTTAGAATTATTTAAAACCATATCTGTAACACAGTTCCGAACTGGTTGGATTCTTGTCTGTCAGTACTTTCAGCCCATATTGTCCTAGCCTCAGATTTCACAAATAGTAAAAAGAAAATGACATAAAAGCAGTAGTACCACAAAGGCAATTCAACACATTCTGTCCGTCAGTACTTTCAGACCATAATATCCTAGCCTCAGATTTCACAAATATTGAAAAGAAACTACATATAAGCAGTAGTATCACAAAAGCATTTGAACACATTCTGTCTCTCAGTACTTTCAGCCCATAATATCCTAGTCTCAGATTTCACAAATAGTGAAAAGAAAACTACATATAAGTAGTAGTATCACAAAGGCATTTCAACACATTCCTAGTCACCTTAAGATAAAACTTACTCTTTCTCTAGAATTAAGTTTTTCTTCTCTTGCAAATAACTCCCTCTCCTTCCTCTCGAGACTCCCCATCTTGATTTCTGCTTCCTAAAATCAAAAGTTTGATAAAATAAAAAATTAGACAATGATGACAGTAGGTGACCGAGGGAAGAAACTGCACCAAATACCATGTTAAAGAAGCCTGTACCTTCTCTTTAGAAGCTAATGAACTTAGTCTTATGGTGATATCATCCTCTTCTAATTTCAAGGATCTCTTAGAAGCCTCGATTGCTTCCCGTGTCTCTTCAAGCTCTGTCTCTTTCTTTTTAAGAATGTGATCTGCCTCATTTGCACTATCTTCTCTTTCATTGAGGAGTCTCTGCTCCTCAACAAGCCTCCTTTGACTCTCTTGCAGCCTTTTCTCCCAATCAAACAAATGTTCTCTTTGTTCAAGAAGGTCCTTTTCATGTGCTTTTCGTCTAAATGATAATAATACAAGTCAAATGAGTTATCTATTGACTAGAAAAGAAGGTAAAATGAAAAAGGAGCTAAACATACTCAGATGTTAATGACAGACAATCTCTCTGGAGTTTCCTCTCGCGTGCCTCAATATCCTCCAATTTTCTATTTGTCTCAGAATTTCTGCGACCTGCTTCTGCTAGCTTAGCATCTGCTGCATGCATCCTGGCTTCAATTTCCAGATATTTCTCTTCTAAACCAGTCTCTAAAGCATGAGCTTCACTCAACTTCCTTTCGGATGAAAACTTGACTTCTGAAATTTCGAAGCGCACCTCACGCAAATCCTTTTCAAGCTGACATGATTCAATCAACAAGAAAGGGAAAAGGAAAATAAAGGGGATCAGAAATGTCTTTTCTGTAAGATAAATAATCACTATTTCATGGACAAAGTGCAGCACAAAGATGTAAAGGTACATGTTTAAACAAGATACCAAAAAATATACCTGAGAGATAAATAGGGTGATGTTATTTAAAGCAAAACAAATAGGACAAGCTCAGAAGAAGTATGTTGCAAAATTTGAAAAAAACAATGGTCTAAAAGAAATATACATTAGAGAATGATGAGTCTTCTAGTTCAGACACTGATTCACAATAACAAATAATTGAGGAACTCCGTGGCTAAAAAACCTACACACAGATGCATGATACAAAAAAAATAAGGGCCTAAAAAAGTTTTAAAAGACAGGTAGGAAAAAAAAATAAACATATATGAAAAAGCATTAGCCTATTTACATATGTAACTAAAGCTACAGAAGTTACGTTTTCATATGTATCACCATCGGCACATGTTTCCTTAAATGATGATATCTTCCATTATAATTAAAACCTAGTTAACTACAAAATCCATTTTTCAAAGTCATCCCCTTAGATGACCCTTGGTGAAATACACCATTTATCTCTGCTAAATACATCTGCAGCTTGAGTGGGTCAATCTGAGCCCAATAAAGTCCAATCGCTCTTTAATGTGCTTGTATATAATTTTGTAAAGCCTGTGTGCGGCTTGGTCTAACAAAATGAAATCTGATTTAAATTTTGGTCAGGCTCAAGTCAAGTAGTGAGGCAACCCAACCCAACTCAACACATGTAATAGAAGCCCTAAACCAAAGCTATTTCTTTCTTAAGCATTTAAATTTTCACAAAAAGAACATCTTACATTTTTTTAACATACTCCTACTTTACAGACAAAAGCACTTCAGCCATGATTGATTGATCTCTTGATGTTTCATCAGTAACTGCATTCATTCATGTGTCTGATCTTGAGCAAGAAATTTCACGAAAGACATAGTAGGCCAAGAGATGTTCCCTTATAATAAGTTCAAAAAGAATGAAGTCAATTAAATCTAAGTCATTAGTGCTTTTCAAGGTTTATGAAAAAGCCTCAACAGCAGTACATGGTGATAAGTAAAGAATAATAGTTCAAATTCCAAAGAATGATACCACAAGCCCAAGCCAAGCTCCTTGGGGGTATAGTTGGATTATCAGTAAGCAACAGGTTAACTTCAAATGACTAATGTATCCAAGCAGTTGCTTAAATGTAATGTGGAAGTAAAAAGTTAAAAGTCAGACTCATACAGCTGAAACTTTTTGCTTCTCAACCCCCAAATCCTTCAGCCAGGTCTCCTCACGCTTTTCATATTCAGAGATCGCAATCAAATGTGCAGTTTGTTCCCTCTTCAGAATCTCCTCTGCCTCTGCCAAAGCTTGCCTAACTTCTTCATACCTAGCAATTGACTCCTTCTTCTCAATCAGTAAAAGACCCATATTGTATTGATATTCATGAAGCTGCATACAAAATATCACAATGCAAAGTTACTGAATGGTAACTATCTGAAATATGGAAAAATTTTCTGTATCTGACAAAAGTAAGGTATTTTATTTGACAATATAAAAGAAATTAAGAATTGAACTGAATGGAATCTATGAGAAGCAAAATTTACAAAATTCAACAGATTGCCGAAAAATTATAAGCAAAAAAAAAAAGAAGTTCCAGTTGATCCAACCTCCAATAGTGACTTGAAGACCAATATAAACCCCATGTAGCATCAACGAAATTTAATTGACCACATACTGATATGCAACAATATGATAGTATAATCCATAAGAATAATCATGGAACTCATAAAAGAAAAGCTATCAAGACCAAGCTTGCAAAACTTCTCGTGTATTTTTTATCAATTCATAAGAAAACTCTGTTTCAACCAAGATCAGATCAGACCAAACTGTTCAGAGGCATCCAAGAAAAAGAGAGACATAAAGTTGGAGAAGCAATGCACTTGTTGCTCTTTTCACTTGAAGTTCAAGATGGGTTTGGTTTGTTCAGGATCATATTAGAGTTTGACTAGAAGCAGATGCTTCGAAAGGAGAAACAAGTAACGTTTTACTTGACCTATCGATTAGTTTATTTGCAATCAAGTAATGTTATAATTCTTAATAATATGTTTTTCTTCGAGGTATATGGAACCACAATTTGCATTAATCTCTGGATCACAGAGATCCAAGTGGGTACCTCAGGCATCATGCTATGTTCGTGTTCAAGGAACGGGTAGAAATAGACCAGCACAGTGTTTTCGGTATTATATTATCAACTGAACATGAAGTAAAAAAAAAGCATGTCCAAGTTCATTGGATAAACCAAACAAATATACGGCACAACAGATAAAAATTAAGATACAGCCAAACCAGCTTGAGAGAGTATAGTCATCATGATGTAATGAAAAAGAGATCTTGCGTTGAATTCCCTAAAGTACTACTATATTGTCCCTAGCACGTAAGACGATGCAAGTGAACATGAACTTCAAGATTTATGTTGCATTACTTTCATCATGTGAAATAATACATAACCAGTTAGGGACCATCACAATAAGGACGGGAGTAAACTCGCATATCTTCTAAACTCAGATTATTATACTTAACAAGGTAGGATCCGCTAACTACCAATACCATTGAAAAAGGAACATGGAGATGATTGCAGAACAAGAAGAAAGATAATAACCTCTTTCTCGAGCTCTGTAATCCTCTGAACAAGAGCTTCCCTGTCTTTTCTCTGCAGAACAGACTGGTCCAGCAATCCAGCCTCGCGAAACCGCCGCCAAGCCTCCACCTCCGTGCTGCCACCGAAGGCATCCTCGCCATCGTCACCAAGCAAAGCCTGTGGTGGCGGTGCTGCCTCTACCACGCTCTTCCCCTTCCCCTTGGTGGAGGCCAGTCCACCGAGACCTCCTCGAGGGTTGGCCGTTGAACCCGAGCCATCGTCGGCTCCGCCGCGAATCCTCGGCGAGAGCGACCACCCTTTATTCTGCGGGGTAAACATCAGGAAGCCTCCTCGTTCATCAAACCTCACAAAGCCTAAACCGTAGCAAGGTCTCCTGGTCCTCCGATCGGAAGCCAGAAACCCAAATCCCCAAACGAGGTTCAAACAACCGAGAAGAGGAGAACTTAACGCCCAAAAGGTAAAAAGAAATCAAGCTAAAAGCAGAAATAAGAGAATTTCTTCTCCCAGACGAAAGAAAGGCTTTCTTTTACAGCCCTAATTTGGAGAGAAACGGGATCAAAGAAAGATCTTTACGGCCCTAATTCGGGGAAGAACCCTAAGAGCTAAGGAAACGAGAAGCGAAGAGGAGGACAGACGAAACCCTAGAATTGCAGAGGGATGACTGAGTTGGCTTTCTCCGCTGCATTTCTCTCTCCTCTTCTTATCGATGGTTTGATGGAGACGTAGCCATCGGATATATGGACTAGAATACCTAAATTCCCCTTACCATGGCGTGATGAGATTCGCCAAACAAAGGTACGGGAAGGCTGTTAATTGGTGAAATATGAAGCTAGGGGAGGGTTTTTTCGGTACTCAATCGCGATCCGAGTGCGATGCGGATGGATGGATGGATGGATGGATGGATTCAGGGTTTGGAAGGTAATGATTGTGGCACGGAAAGGGGATCCCACTCACAGGGTAAGCATCTGTCTCTCCGGTGCCCACGTGCAACTCCTTGATCTATCATCGATTTTTATTTATTTATTTATGAGTAAATTGTTCTTCCCTCTTGATTTATCATCTCCAGTATGATACAGTAAATACTCGTGAATTAACGTGTGGATTTGGTCGTCCTTTATTTTCATCTTACTTCGTCATGTTTGTCTCCCCCCTCTTATTCATTCATTACCCCTCGATTTTTATCCGATTAGGAAACATATACCTATTGCGTATCAGTATGTAGCATCATCGCGTCATCTTATGGCAACCATCATCGTATCATAACCATCTCTTAGGGACAAGCCTTGAGATGTTACATGGACGGATGAATGGCCGAGATTTGGTGTTCGGATCATCTATTATCGAATCTAAAAGACAAATGATGAGGATTTGGCTCATTAGACGGACTATATGTGCGACTCCGCTCCAACAATTATTCGGATCAGAAATATTCTCACACGTGAATTAGCCGCGCCGGTTCGCCCGAACCAATTAGCCGATCAGTTAAATGCAATGCACATCATGTACAGCTAGATGGACAACAGGCGCCGAATAAACAAAGCCGACGCCCTCAGAAGCTAACGGCGTCAAGAGAACTAACGCCTCGCTCCGCTCCCAAGCGTCGACTTCTAGTCTCTCTCCCCGTAGAGAAGAGAGGCTTCTGGCTCCGGCCCGGCTCAGATCCGGCTTCGATCGGCTCCCCCTTCGGCTCGCTCCGTTCTTCTCTCGGCGCGTCACCGTCCCCCTCCTCGCTGACCGAATCGGGCGCCGGGTGGGGGTTCGATCCCTTGTGACGAAGCCCTAATGGCCGATCCTTCATAGTCATCTAGAGAATCCAAAACCTGATGCTCGTGTGTGCGGATCGGGCTTGAGCCTGATGCCTTCGCGCCATTTTGCTATGAATCTTGGGGTAAAAATTCGTTCTTTCTTGTTCTTTCTGTCGAACTAGCGATCCTGGGACGTTTTGGGCGATAACCCATGCATTCAGTCGTGACTCTGCTTTTGATTTCCGAAATCTAGGTAGCAGTTGCATGGTTATTTGTTGCTTCGTATTTTCAAGTGAAAGATCACCTCCTGTAGTCGCAAGGTCTACTTACCGAGTAGTGTACTCGGTATACCGTCGCTGAATGTTTCGTCGCATATAATGTTCATTAGTGTATTCATCAAATTTATATGAGAACATAATATTAAAATGAAAAGAGTTTTGTATACTTCATGCCCCTTAACTATCCAGCATTTGTTCGTTCTATAACTTAGAAGCGTGATATATCTTGAATAGAATGGAGAATTTAGACAAAAGGACCAGAACAATGTGATTCAAATGCAGGTCAACAGCAGCTGGCTTACCTAAATTGCTTTAATAGATATTTGGCTCACAGTAACAAAGTTGGCTTGATTTACCTTTTAATAGAATATATGGATGCATGTGTGCCCTATCATTTATGCTTTGCTTGTCATATGCAATATTATGGGCAGCAATATGTAGGACATATGCTTATGTGGATTTTATTTCTTTGTTCTATTCATTCTATCATTTCTGATCTCATTCAGACTTTTCATATGATACCACTAATTCATGGTCTATTCCAATTTGAAGATGCTTCTTTATAAGCTGTAAGCAGTCAAATTGTCAGCAGAACAACTTATGATACATGCTTCAATAAATTCTATTGAGAAGTAATTGAGATTTGATAGAGAGAATTTGTATGAATGGAACTTCCGCCTTTTGGAACGGCTGCATACCTTTCCATCATGATTTTTCACCCGCTAATTATAAAATGTCTTACTCGACTGAACTTTTCTTGGCACTGTCTGATGCACGGAGTTCTGGTTTTGCCTTTTGATCTTATAGTTTGTGTCTTTTAAGTAGTTTCTTATAAATTATCCTCCTCTCACCTAAAGATTTTTCGTAGTTGTAACACCAGATTTACCAGTGTACTTGTCCTAAAGGCATAAAGTGAAACTTACTAGAAAAGGCATTACAAGATCTTATGCATTATTTTTCTCTATCTACATGTAATTTATGTAGAGATCTTATTCAGAAATTGAATTCCTTTTATTTGATTATGGTTATTGAAAATTTTTTTTTGTTGATTTATAATTTCAAGAAGGTTTTCCACTCTACTGATAATTTACTCTGACAGTGGTGGAAACAAATGCTTTAATGGACATGGCACTTGTACCATCAGGAGCAACTGCAGATGTTTCGTTGGGCTTGTCAGAGAAAGGGAATGCTGGTCCATCACTTAAACCAAGAAAAAAGTCCATGACCTCACTGTATCTCAAGTTTTTCGAAACATCTCCTGATGGAAAGAGTCGCAGGTGCAAATTTTGCAAGCAAAGTTACTCTATAACTACTGCTACTGGTAAATGCTATCTTTATGCTACCCTTTTTGCAACTTGCATTTATATTTAATGATCCTGGAATTGTTTGAATATGCTACTAGGTTGTTACATAGAAAATCATTTTTTTCTTTTGCCTTGAAGAGAAAAGGCTCTATTTTGGCAGATATAGTCCAGCACTAGATTATCATTACAAGTGTGCATTTACCATAATTTGCATAAGTAAGCTTTTCTATTGTGATTTTTGTAATGATATATTTTCTAACACATTTATTAATAATCGATGTACATATCTCATCCCCTAAGAAAAAGTGATGTAAAGGGAACAATAATATGTTTAATCTTCACAGTATTGTGGTTTTTGTCCTTAATTAGTCCTTATATTGTCCCATTGTTAATTGTTTTTTATTTGGTTTGTCCATGGGCTTTCTTTAGTGCATGTAATATATTGATTATTGAACGCAATAACATTAGGGCAGTCAGGGTGGGTGATGATAGTCTTCTAATTGCTTGATGTCAAACATTATTTTATTCTTAATTCTTAAGAGTTACTTACTAGTTTCTGATGTATGAAGGAAATCTTGGTAGGCATCTCAGTCATCGCCATCCAGGGTATGATAGGCTTGGTGATGCTGGCCAACAAGTCCAACAGGCTGTTGTTACTTCCAAGAAGCCTCAGCCTCAAGTAAAACCTTCAACTGATCTTGATCATCTGAACTGGTTGCTGCTTAAATGGCTCACTGGGACCTCTGTTCCTCCTACCTTTGAGGATGAGATGCTTTTGAATTCTTTTAGGTTTTTAAATCCATCAGTAAGGATTTGGCATAAAGAAAAGGTCCAAGCAGTAACTCTTGAGGTTTTCAGAAGCATGCGGGAGGATGTAAAGGCATCGTTGCAAAATGTAAATTCAAAGGTTTCCCTTGCCCTGGATTTTTGGACTTCCTATGAGCAAATATTTTATATGTCAGTCAAGTGTCAGTGGATAGATGACAACTGGTCATTGCACAAGGTTCTTCTTGATGTCTGTCATATCCCTTATCCATGTACTGGGTCTGATATATTGACTGCCACAACGAAGGTACTTACAATGTTCAACATTGATAGAAAGATTCTTTGTTGCACAAATGATAACAGTCCACAGGCGGTTCAAGCCTGCCATGCGCTAAAGGAGGAGCTTCATGCTCACAGTTTGCCCTTCTTTTATATTCCCTGCGCTGCTCGGACCCTGAACTTGATCATAGAAGATGGCCTAAGAACTCCAAAACCAATACTATCTAAGATTCGAGAATTTGTCCTCGAGGTGAATTCCTGTCCTGATATCGCTGAGGATTTTAAGCAAATGATGGCACTCTGCCAGGAGGGTTCATGGAAGTTCCCCCTTGATTCCTCAACAAGCTGGAGTGGTGATTATGCTATGCTTGATATTGTGAGAAAGGTACCCACCGATTTCATTGCTAATGGCTTCATAGATAGGTGGAATGATTTTTTCATTGATCTATCTGAAGATTGGATACTGATTCTCTGTATGATATCAACTATGTAGGCACCTAATGCCATGGACAGCACAATCAAAAAGCACGAAGAAACATTCAGCAGCAGAAACTTGTTGCTGAGCACGACAGAGAAATCTGTCGTCAATATTTTACTTTCGTATCTAGAGCCATTTCATAAGATAACGACCAACATATCCACAAGCAAAGTTCCTACAGTTGGTCTGGTGCTTTTTTTCATGGACCATGTCTTCGAATTAATTAGTTCTTGCAGGGATAGTTGTCGTCAAGAGTGGCTCAAGAGTGTAGCTGATGATATGGCTAAGAGAGCAAGAAGCTTTTGCACTCAAGCCTATAACTTCTTTACCTTCATGGCTGCAATTCTTGATCCAAGGATAAAAAAAGAGCTCATACCAGAGAACCTTAATTCGGAGAAGAATTTGGAGGAAGCAAGAAGCTATTTCACGAGATATTACCCCAGCAATCAATTTCCCATCATGGCTAATGGATTTGGCACCCAGGATACCACGGATGAAGAGAATGTTGTTTCCTTTGCTGAAGAGATTGCAAGGAAGAGGCGTCGTGCGAGCATGAGCACTGCTGCAGATGAGCTATCCCAATTCTTATCAGAACCGCCTTTGCCAATCGCCACTGACATTTTGGATTGGTGGAAGGTAAATAGCACACGGTATCCCCGTCTCTCTGTTATGGCCCGTGATTATTTAGCTGTTCAGGGGACCTCGGTAGAGCCTGACGAGTTGTTCACAAGTAAAGGTGACGATATACACAAGAAGCAGTTTTGTTTGCCATACAGCAGCATGCAGTCCTTCATGTGTATCAACTCATGGGTCCAAAGCGGATACAAATTCAAATTTCGGATGACGGAAATCAACTTTGAAAAGCTGGTAGAATCTAGTTCTGCTTCAATTGATGGTGTCAAGTCTTGACGAGAAACAAGAATGCCTCAGTAATGTAATATACCGTAATACTTGCAACATCTGTCCCACAATTCAAGAGCTGGATTTAGGTCGACAAGTTGATAAGTGATAGGGCTGTATAGTTCATGATGTATAATATCAGAGTTCAAATGGATGTCAGAATCTGATAGAACAGTGTCTAGTTAGTAGATAGCTGGAAATTTGTGTTCTAGATCTACATGTTATGTTGTTAAAACTTTTATTTATTCATAAGGATTAGTCTTTTTGGCTGCTCGTGATTGATCATACATGTCTTTTAAGATGAAGTTTCGATGGAACTTTGCTGCGAATGATAATTATCTTGAATTTGTTGAGTTGTCTGGTGCCCGTTGCCGAAAAGGTTTCTTATGTTATGTGGTTGAAATAGATGATAAGTATAATACACCCCGCGGAAGGCGAGGTCGTCACAGCAAGCTTCGGATACGAGGAGAAGGCAATCTATCGTTCCAAAAGAATATTAGGACCATGATGTCACATCACATGGCTAGGAAGCCATCAGTAATCAAGCAAGTTTCTTTGAAGAGGTACAAGTTATGTGCTGATGCATCTCATGGCCATGTACGGTCAGAAACATTGAATATATAATCACAGAACACTAGTCTCGATCTTGAAGCCAGGCTGTTTCTTCTTGTATTATTCCATTAGCTAGATTGATCTTATAATTAACCGTAGAACCTTGTTGCACAATTAGCTAAGACCCATCTGCCAGTAGAACAGGTTAATCCCAACAAATTAAGATCACTGGGTGTTCTCCAGAAACAAGAAAACAAAAAGAACATCCAATATACTCCTGAAATGTTCAAAATTCAAAACTGGGATTGCTGCAGTTTAGTTCAGTGACCATTGCATCTCAACGAAGGCAAGTGTCAAAAAAGACGGCCCTTGCCTTCTCCTCAGCATGCAGATTCAAAGGTTCTAATTGCATTCTTAGAACTGGAGCTTCCATCTCTATGAGAGGATAAGATGGCATCAAGAGCTTCCTTCACTTTGCCAACGTCCGGGGCTTTTACTCCTTGTGCTGGCCAGAACTCATCGGTTGCCAACACCTGCACAGGGATCGAGAGGGTCACTCTCATGCATCGACATACGAAGAAGAGAATCTCTTTTGTTTGATTGAGGGAAGGACGGGTAATTAGTTCATGCAAAGAAGAGAAGATCTTTAGATTTTGGTAGCTTCATTACCTTCACTTGCAACTGAAGGAACTTCACGTAGCTAATTGCTTTCTCGAGCATGGTCACCAGATCAACCTAAAAACCTACAAATGCTAAGACAACAAGGAAACAAAACCGAGAAACTAAATTGATCCGAAGCTCGGCAAACCTTTGTGCCATTAGGAACAAGATCCTGTAGAATCTTGAGCCGCTCGCTGATCCGTTCCCGCCGATTCTGCAACAAGGAAACATCTATAAATGGATCGAGTAATCCATTAACTACCTTCAAGTGCTCGTTGGTACTGCTCCATCGTTAATTTCTCATACAATCAGCGAAATAAAAAGAAAAAGGAGCACGGATATTTGAATGGTCATCGAATCATGAATGCAATGGATGGAGGAAGGCACCTTTGCTGCGGTGCTCTGAGGATCCTTGGATGGACTAGACTTGTCTTTGGTCCTTCCAGTGTTGCCACGACACTGCTTCTTCGGACTCGGCCTGTCAGATGCATCCTGCATCAATAAACATATCTCATTTTAATCCAAAGTTGGTTAATCACTATAGAGAATCCAAGAAATGACACGATCTCTTCGTTTCTCCCCTTAGCCCTGTTTAATCTATTCTATCACGCATCAGCATGATCAAACTCTAAAACATAGGCAAAAATTACCGTGTACGGGCGCTTTTGTAGGACTGTCGCTCGGCCAATGCTTTCTCGAAGGCCATCCACGGCAGCTGCACCAGGGTATATCAACCCAAACCGATCCTGACATTGCCGCTTATCTTTCTCAGGAGTTCCTACTACAGCGCACCAGTTTTCTACAGCGAAGCAATCTTGCTCGTGAATCAACGTGGAATCAGCAGTTGGACACTTGATATCAAGGTCGCTCAGCTGACAATTTTGGTCCATGGCGTCGATCCAAGCAGCACAATCGTCGTCATGATCCAGGCTCGGAGGACCAGCACGAGGCATATGACCTCCTTTCTCGAAGCAAAGCACCGAAGCGTTGGAGTAGGCCCAGTGTTCGGATGTTGTAGCATTGCAGTCGAGGATGGAGAGAGCTTCTTGCGGTAGCGCATCCACTGCCTCAAGGGTGTATGTACTGCTAAACGAGTTTTTAGGGTCCGATAAAAAAGGAAGAAGACTGCTCCAACTGCTCCCGTGGAAATCGGAGCCTTCTCCTTCTCCGATCATCATACGGCCAAGTGAAGGAGGATTAAGCCTTTGAATCGATGCCTCTCCACCGTAAAGTGGACAAGCTTGTGAGCCTTCCCAAATTCGATCTTTCTCGAGGGCCATAGAGCGAGGCAGAGCTGTGAAGGAGGGGAATAATTTGTGGTACTAAGGCAAGCAAGAAGAAGGACTTGCTCTTGGGGAATTCTTGTGCTTGTATGTTCTTATATATGCATGGTGTGGACTTAAACATTCATATAAGGAGATGTCTACTGCAGCTTATAAATTAATATACATATGCGATGGTTCATCAAATATATAATCAGAATAATTCATGTAATCTACAAGTATTTTTGCGAGGAGTTGTTAGCAGGCATGAAGGAGAGAGAGAGAGAGAGAGAGAGAGAGAGAGAGAGAGAGAGAGAGAGAGAGGAAGCCAAAGGAACGCCGGAAATCTCGCGCTCCCACGTCAAAGATTCCATGAGAGTAATCCATGGAACTTGGCATGAAAGCTCATCTTGTACCTCTATGGGCATCATCTTCTTCTCCATATCTCAAGACAAGTCTGGTTCTGGACAAGATACTTGCGTGGCGCTTTAAATGCTGCCTTCCCTTTTCTATCAGTTTGCGGCAGCAATATCGAAACAAGAGATCGACATGCGCAGTTGATCCATCCATTGATATTCCCTACAATCTGATCTCCATAGCTTAGGATCAGGTCTGTCGTAATATAGAAGCCCAAACTAAACCAAGCCTATATATAATGTTTCTCTGGGATCAATCTACAGAAATCCATTTCGGCTGTCAGAGGAACCAAATTACATGTAGTCGTGAAGAAGTGATCTACTTCTTTAAGCATCATCAACGAGTTAAATTAAATGGCGAAGGGCTGTAACAATTCTGAGTAATCATGGAGTTGATCTCGAGCAAAGCCTGTTTCCCGCTGTTGCTCCCAAGAGGCACCTTCTCAGCCTCCTCCGCAGCCGTTCTCAGGAACTGCAGCTCAAGTCTTAATTAAGATGTAAATTACGCTGTAAACCTTCCTCCTTAACTTCTACAACCATCTGCCACCATGATTAACAACATCTGAAATCACTTGCTTTGGTTGCCGGAAGGATTATTTTAGTATCCAAATGAATGATCAGTGATGAGTGGGTTCCCTGCAGTGTCCTTCGGATGGGCATGCAGGCCAATAATGCAATATGATAGAGATTAAGCATTAATGGTTCATCGAGGCAGCAGTTAAAAGCTTTATGCAAGACGGGGACAGCTGTTGTTAGTGAGAAATGCATGACATTAAAAGTCCAATGATCATGTGCATGAGATCCTAAGAGCTTGGGACTAACATTGATCCTGAACTGTACGTTCCATGAGATGCATGCAAATGAGTGCAAAGCTCAAGCAATAATGGCCACTTAAAAGAGCATTTAATGTTCAAGGGTCGTCTTATCCTTAAACAAGTGAAAGGCGATGTGATTGAAGATAAAGAACACAATCATGCTCGGAGAGTTCCCTATTGAGAATTATTTGCTAGGAATGGAATCCCAGATACTGTAAGAAAATACACAATCTTTCTCATACTTTAAGCTGTGCACAGATCCCTGGTCGTCACCTGGGAGCAATCCATCCATTAGTGCACTACAAGGAAATATTAGGTCTGTTTTAGCATGCTGCGTGAATGCTGTTAAGACTTCTCATACTAAAAACACTTCTCATATCCTCGTCCACTTCTATATGATAAAAAGATCGGGGGCGGGTGTCGGCAAATGGAAGAGAGAGAGAGAGAGAGATCGAAGTACGATATCTCTCAGTTCAAACTTATCCGAAATGATTCAGAAAGAGCATAGTTAATATGTTTGGTTTCTTTTGTTTTATTGGATGATTAACTCCTTCGATTTATTTTATTACATCCATAGACATACAAGAAGTAGGAAAAGACCAAACTTGTGGCTTCCATCAAAGCCAAACCAACTGGGAATGGGATTCAATAATACTGAAGCTTGACATGCAAGGACATGTAACGTTCCGCAACGTAGTTTACGACCAAGTAGAAGCTCATGGGAAGCAAGGGAGCTAAGTCAAATCAAGTCGACTCTGGGCCAGCACTGAATGCAGTCAACTTCAACCTGCCTTCGTGTGTGATCGTGAGCACTCCAGCTCTCTTAAAGTAAAGAAGGAAGTTCTTTCTGTAACACATCGATTAGAGCAACATCACCTTCTCGACCAGCAAACGATCGATTGATGAGAGCAAGTTTTGACACCAGTTGCTTCTCTACGGCTTGACTGCCGCACAGAAATAACATATATTGGCATCGTACAAATTTCTAGCATAATTCTGAAGCTGTTCAGAGGAGATATTTCTCTCGATAATATTGAGTTCCAGTTGCCTGAAGACTCGTTTTCGCTCCTCAAATAAGATGTGCCGATAGCGAAAGACAACAAGTCGATGAAGCTTTCGATAACAACTTCCACGAGTTGGCTGGTCCTCCAAGATCACATGCTGCATAGGATCAAATAGACGAAATGAGAGAATAAATTCTGGAAGGTATTCCTCGGAGAACGAACACCGGTTGTCCTGTAGAGCCACTACCGAGTTCAACAGTGACAGTAGAAAGTTAAGCAGATTGTTTTTGAGGGTCAGCTCAAGGCCTCCAAGGCCCGAGCATTGTGTGAATGTTTCAGATTCAATTTTCTGAAGCCTCTCCAAATTGGGTGATGGAAGAAAGCTGCTGCAAGTCACTAGTGTTGCCGGCATGAAAAGCTTTTGCAACATGAACCTCCACCCGCTTTTATTACCCCTCGACGAGCAGCATTGATCATGATGCATGAAATGAAATTTTTAGTTTGTTGCCTGCATATGTAGCTGAAAAACATAAGCAAATGCCAGTAATTGGGTGTAAATATAATTGTACAGAAATGTAAAAATAAGACGGACGATATGTGATAGATTGTTGACAATATTAAAGTTTAGTGCTAAAATAGGGCCCCAGGTAGATGCCTTAAATCTTATGTAATACTAGAGTTTAGAACAATGCATCAGATAATTTACATATTATCTCTAATATATCGGTCTATATATTTTCAAAAGTTATATTGAGATATTTATACTTACGAAAACAAAATATTTAATTCTGTTGTTCTAACAAAATCCATCTCTCTCGATTTTTAATCATGTAAAATTATCTTTTTAATCTTATACAGAAATCTTAAAATTTTACTTTCGTAAAGTAAATATAGAAATCTCAATATAACTTTTGAAAGTATAGGAATCGAAATGCTAAAAATAACTAATTATAAGAGGATAATATATGATTAATTCATCGTAATATAGACCATTTGAAGTAAGAACAGATTATAGTAATCCAATTATCAGCCAAGCACTGTTCCTATCATGCTTTCTCTATTTTATCATCTTTTTAAGATAAATAAACATCACGGATATGTTTTATTTACAACACAATAACAAAAAAAAGCACATTCCACTCAATTTACAATGATAGGGAAGGGATCACATCACCTGATAGACATGTTCCCACGCTCTTAACAGTTTGTATCACAGCATCAGAGTCGCATTGTTTCTTGATGTCATCATGATTCAACACAACTGATCTTGACTCCGTATATATTGCATGATCTGCTGCAGTGTTTTTCTTGAGTGTCTACCTTATGGTGCACCTAATAGCATATGGCAAAACATTGGTTCCAGTGTCGAACACTAGACTTCCATGACTAAATCATGACATGAATTGCAAACGTTAATCCAATCTTTCAATTTATAGTTTTTCCTCTTGATATGCTTGACTTTCAGCGTACAGTACCTAAAAATACTTTTCGAGCGATGCAAGATAAGAAAGGAAATGAAAGCTAAAATGAACAAGCAAGGTGCAATCAGCCTACTTGCATGCCATCCTCTACATTCGGCAGCTGCAAACTAGTGGTTTAATCTTAATAGCCGAGGGAAAAAGGGAACAAGCAAAAAATAGACGAGCAACTTGTACCAGTTCCAAAATGACCCCGTTGGCATTCCGACAAACACATAGCAATCATTCAAGAAAGTGCATGCAAGAAGCAAAACCATACCTCACGATTCAAAAGAAAAGGAGATGATAACTCATAATTGGACAGAGATATTTACATTAAAAACGGAACTCTTCTGACTATAGGAGGTGGGAGGAGAGACGTGACCGTCGAGAGTGGTGGCGGGTAGCAGCGCTGAACGAGTCGCAGGAGGAGAAGAGTTGAGAGGTTCGTCAGTAAACCGAAACTTGCGTAATATCGAAATTATAGAAGGGTGTTATCGATAAAGCCTGAGAAAAAAAAACCAAATAAATATATGCATAATTTATTTTTTGTTGTCTGAAATTAACTTTTTCGAATATTTATTTTTCGGAAAATGAAGTGTATAGATCTCACCATTCAATTAAATCAAATTAAATACAAGATATATATGAACAAATTCTCTTTGCATTCTTCTTTGTTGATACTTATGAATCAGGGGAGACAATGGTTGTGCAAGCATCATATTAATAACCATTTTATGAATGTGATCCATCAAAGTAGATCACCAGATCGTTGTCAAGTGTTTCTTCTTGGAATCCAATGCCTACAGCGTGCTGAGCTTGTGAGCGCCTCAGCAAGCAGACAAAGGCAAGACACGCAGTCATGGGGTCCGAAGCACGGTGCCCAGATGCCCGCTTCCAGCGTCTTCACGCGCAGGGCATGAGCGAAGCCAATGCCCCAGTAGTACTTCCAACAGCCATTGCATCGAAAACTCCACTCATTTACCGCTTACAGACTCCAGCAGTGGGACATCAAACAGAGCCCTTGAAGGGAGGGCTTTGATCGATGTCCTTCTCAGAGTTCTCATTGCCTTCATTTCTTTCTCGGCATCAGTGCAGTGTGGCCATTTTTCTACACCAGGACGAATCCAAGGTTGGATTTGAGGGCGTAAAATAATGATCCAAAGCTGCACTCATGTCACACTTGATTACCACATGGCATGATGTTTAGGTTAATGCTGAGTTAATCACAAGTATGGGAGTTTAGCCGAATGAGAAGAATGTGATTGTGACTCTGCAAAAGGCATCAGGCCCGATACATATGCTGAAGGCCGGAGAAAAAGCTAACACTAACATGATGGACTTCAACTTTTTCTTCTTCTTTGTTCAGTATTAAGAAGAGGCAACGAGCTGCTATGGAACTTTATCGTGGTATGTGTTTTAAAGGCAGCGGTAGGAATGATGACGAGAGAATGATGGAGCAACAGCAGCAGGAGGAGGTCATGGCAACTCAAGAGCCCCGCACTGCACTGCACTGCACTGTTAGCTTTTTGTTGTCTGGTGAGGGTAAAGTTCAGTGGAGAAAATTCTGTTCTATACTGCATTCTCCTGCCATGCTACGTTGTATACATCCTGTTGGAACGTGTGATAGCTTTTTACGAAGAAAGGAAGGCCTTGACCCAATTCTTGAGAAGGTGAAAACTGCAATCGTAGTTATCTTGCGCAGGAACTACAAGCCCTAAAAAGGTGGAGAGCCTAAGAATGATAGTTGTTGACTGGAAGATCGAAAGAGTCATCTGGAGTTCGGAACACGAGAAGTTCAGCGTCTCAGTCAATGCATTAAAACACTCTTAGGCCCAGGTTGTCGCCTGTGGGCACATACTGCGATGTACGTGTATCTCACTGTACCAAACATACCGCAGATTTCCATACTTTCTTTATCAATCACTAAGATTGCTGACATAGTTTAATTTGATGCAAATTTTCCATGGAACTCGAACGATTTCGATCAGAAATACGAGCAATATACGACGACAGTAAACTTTATTACATGCATACCACATCAGCAAAGCATCAATCTGATGATCAAAAAAGCATTATGATCCAAAAGGCTTAAAAGTATCAAGTGATGGGTATCTTTTTGTTAATTTGGTTCTTCAGATGGGCCTATCTTCTCAAGGTAATAATGATTTATCATAATAATTTTCAGAGGATTTGGAGTGATGCCCTCAGTGTGGTTGAGTGTATTCTACACTTGCCCTCCGAAGCCATATACAAGTAACATCCACTTTATCCAATCATATACACAATCAGCCCCTCCACAACCTTCTCCCCCTCTCCTCCGTGCACCGATCTATTCTTTGGCCTGTCTACCTTTCCCTCTCGCCCCATTTCCTCTCGAGAGACACAGTAAGAAAAGAAGAAAAAGAAGCCACGTAAAAAAAGTAAAAGCGTTGCACTCACCACCTCAACACCCTCCCGCCCTCATTACTCATTCCCTTAGAACGAAGCAACAGCACATCATAAGGTCCACTGCCTCAAAGAAAACACCGTGATAGAAAGAGGAGAGAGAGAGAGAGAGAGAGGAATGACAACGATGAGCCGTCTTCTACCGCTGCTGCTATCTCTTCTCCTCCTCCAAGTCTCCCTCCTGGCCGCGCAGCCCGCTCTGCCCGAGCCTGACGCCGCTTCCATTCAGCTCATACCCTCCACCTCCTCTGCCGCTGCTGGTGGCGCCTCCTCTTCTTCCCCTCCGGCTACCATTCCCGCCTTTCCCGAGCAGTCCGACGTCTCCACAGCCGCCTGTCCCCTCGACCCCCCTGCCGACCTCCTCCCTTCCGTCTCCGCTGCCTGCGGTGCCTCCGATGACAGTCTTCCCTCCCGCTCCCGGTGTTGCCCCACCCTCAACGCCTGGCTCCTCGCCGCCTACTCCGCCTCCGCCCTCGCCGCCCACCCGCCGCCGTCCTCCGGCTACGAACTGCCCGCCCTGCCCGACGATTCCGAGGCGTGCATCGGCGGCGTGGAGCGCGCTCTCCGGGACCGCGGCGTGGATCTGCCGCGCGTGAACGGCACGTGCGACGCGGCGTATTGCTACTGCGGCGTCCGCCTCCGGCGGCTAGCCTGCGCGGGGGCGTTCGTGGCCGATGCCGCCGAGGGGCGGTGGGTCCCGGCGGGAGACGCCGGGCGGCGGCTGGAGAGGGACTGCTCTCGTTTCGGATTTGCCGGGTGCACTCGGTGCCTCCGTTCCCTCAACCAGGTGAGTAGAGTGGCTCCTCACCCTGTCCAACTCCCTAGCTGACTCGCTTAGCTCGCTTGATCAGCTCGTTTTTAACTCGGTACTCGAGGTGAGAAGTTGAAAAGGGAGTCCGCCAACGAAATGCTGCAAAATTAAAACTTCGTACAGCCATGGCACGAGAATTCGTGAGAGTCTCTCCTTTCTAAGTTCTGTTTGCGTCCGAGTTCCTTTAGAACCGAGGCAGCGCTAACTCGTTAAGCAACCATCGGCATCTGCAACAATGTGATAATGCAGCTGTCATCACTTCATTTTCCATGGTTTTGATGCATCGCTGGTTTGGAGATGTCTATAATAGTCTCTTATTTTTCCTTCTTTTCTGATTTTGCTGAGCTGAAACAAAGCAGTATAAACATGGATTCACATGCATCGGAACTCATGTCAGTTTGTATAAGAATTCGACCTTCCTATGGCCCAGAAAGCTTGGAGTTTACCTGCACCAACCATTGGCATCGCTGTCCTCTGATGCGACTCTCTTCTCTCAGATCAATGATTGCAGCAAAATAACACATTAAAATAACACGTCCAGCACAAATCTCCGTTGTTTTAAGTTCTTTCTTGTTAACATATCTAAATCTGAATTCATTGTTCTCCTTCGATCTGTGTGTTCTTTGGCAGCTAAAGTCCGAAGAGAAACGAGGCATCGGCAACGCAACCAAGTGGGACAAGAAGGCGGACCCAACTCAAGACCGGGAATGCCAACTGATGGGGGTGACGTGGCTCCTGTCAAAGAACCGGACGCACTTCCTGCCGGCCGCCACCTCTGTACTCCGGGTGCTCATGGCGGCCGACGGCGTCGGCGGCCCCGATCCCACCTCATGCACTCTCTCCCTCGACGACATGCCGCTCGCTGTCGGATCCGACCAGATCGATAGCCGTGGCGGATCCTCCGCCGTCCGATCTCTGCCCTTGTTCCAGCTCTTCCTGATGGCCACCTTTGTCCTATTCGCACTCTTCCATGTCTAGTTTGTGCCCGAAATAAAGAAAAGAATTTAAATGACTCGGATTAATGTGCTTCCAACCTTCCCATCTGTTACGGTCGGCTCTGCTGACATGGGCAGGGTGGGTCCAATTGGATCATTGATGTGATTGGTTCGAGAATTTTACGTGCAGACGTACGATGGAAAGCAGAAACTATATTACGATGGATTTTTCGGGTGTAAAAATGCTTCGTATCTGAAGCCATAACCGTTCTCAGATGGTCAACCTATGCCTTATGTTAGTAAATGAGTTGATTGATCAAAGCATATATGCATTGATTAATGCAAACGAGATAAAAGATAAGATTGAGCGAAATCAAAATTATATAATATTGACCCTAAAATAAAATATGACTGACTCGATCGTCTCATGAACCGAGTCAATTATTCTAATTCGTATATGACATATGAACCCAAATAACATAAACGAAGGTCGTATTAGGAGTTCAGATCAAGATTACTACACTTAACTGAGATAACTGATGCATAGATTTTAGGTGGAGTTCAAACAGGGCTTGATCATTACCTGTTCTCAGGAAGGAAAGCTTTCTCTTCTTGGTCTGAGCACTAACAGGAAATCCTTTAGCGTTCAAAAAAAGCAGGCCTCAGAACCTAAGTTATCCAACCCCTTACAGCGCAATTCGACCCATTACGGCCCATTTAGGCCATTCCGGCCTATTTTATGATCACATTTGTTGTTCTTCATCCGACGCTCCACACGTCCCCACGTAATTGCGCAAGGATTCTCGATTTGCCCGTTGGCTTTATCTTCACATCTACCCTCGGCCACACTCGGCCCCTTCCGTTGTTACCGCAGAGCCACCGAGCTATCGGAGTCTCTCGAAACCCGCTCAACGGTAACTCTCTCTTCTGCTCCTCCTCCTCCTCCTCCTCTTTCTCTTTCATCGATTGTATTGGAGTCTCAAGCCATAGGTTTTGGTCGCTTCAAGATTCATGGTTTGAGTGAGGTGCTCGGCCAATGGGATTTGGGTGCTTGGAGCTGGCAGCGCGATGTGGTCTCCCAGTCGGTGAAGACCGTATCCGTGGATCCTTTAGTTTACCTCCTTCTTAGTTTTCGTTGATTCTTTTGGTGTCGAAAGCTTCGAGATTCATGGTGGTTTGAGACGCTCAACCGTTGGTATTCGGTGCTTAATCTTCCTGTCCCGTCGTTGGTCTCCGAGTGGCTAAAAGTCTTTAGACGATGATCTCCTTCTTTTCCGCTTCTCTTATCGATTCTTTTGGAATAGAAAACTTCGAGGTTCATGGGTTGAGTTGATCCGCCTTGGGATGGGTGCTCGAATCTGCTTGTCCCATGGTCGAGTGGTTAAAAATTGGTCGTCATCAGTCCTCTTCCCCTTTTTCTTCCCTTTTCTCATCTATTCGTTTGAAGTCGTAAACCCCATACTTTTGTCGCTTCAAGATTCAGCGTTCAAGTGGTCTTCCGTTGGGATCGCGTTCTCGGAGTTGGCACTGATTATGTGGTCTTCTTCCCAGTCGGTCGTTGAGCTGGTAGGGATCTTGTCCCTATTCTCTTCCTTTTTTTTTTTTTTTTTGGAGTCTTAACCCCTAGGTTTTTGTTACATCAAAATACACGGTCTGAGGTTTTCTGCCATTGGGATTGGATGCTCGGAGTCGGCGATGCTATGTGTGTCTGTGTGTTCCATCATCGGTCTTCGTATGGGTGAAAGATCATCAGACATTAATTGACATTAATCACCGTCATCTTATTCCCTTTACTCATCGAAACTTTTTGAGTCTTAATCCAAAAGTTTAAGGTGGTTTGAGTTGGTCTGCCATTAGGACTGGTTACTCAGAGTTGGTAGGTTGTCACGGGCTTAGCTGAAATTGCCTAAGTCGTGAATCACTCTTACAACAAAGTCACAGATTTAGTTGGAGTTGCCTAAGTCGTGAAGCACCTTTGCGCAAACTCCTCGAATTTAGTTGGGATTACCTAAGTCATGAGGCACTCTTGCGACATATGCGTCCGTAAAGGATCAGCCTAGTTGCAACCTCGTACAGGTCCCGAAGGACCTGCGAAACAGAAAGTTGATTAGTTTGAAAATGAGCGACTCTCGCAAAGAGAAAAGCTTTACAAGCAATTCCGCGAGCACCTTGAGTGTAAGAGAGAAAAGAGACGAAGGAGGAAACAAAGACTTTAGAAGGTAGAACGAATAGTTGCAAGTTCGCAAATAACTGCTCACTGGGTGTCGGAGGTGAAAGTAAATTCTCGTTAAGTTAACGTGCGAACTTGTGAAGATTGTTCAACGCTCGACACTACCTCAAAACTCCATCCCTCTTGGTGCCACCGGGGGGGTTCTAGGGTATTGAAATAACTGACGTTTTGCGTGAGGCTATGGTCTGTTAAAAACAGGCCGTGACACGTGAAAACGGAGCCATTTTGGGGCAATTTGGCCTGACGCGGTGAGCAGTCGCACTGTAGCGCTGCGAACTGTCGTTGCAAAAACATAAAATCAAGACAAAACATGCTGCCATGTAACTGTACATGCATGCAAAAGCGACGAACGGTTCGTTGAACAAAGTTGTTGCGGGTGAGCGACAACCGTTCGTGACAGGGCGATGCTGTTTGCTTGGCCTTTGTTGGTCTCTGAGTGGGCGATGCTGTTTCCTCCTTGTTTCTCATCAATTCTTTTGGTCTTGAAGCTTGGTTTTCACTTCAAGATTCATGGTTTGGGCTGCTCCGCTGCTATGATTGAGTGCTCAGACTGATTTCATAGCTTATGGTTTCCCTGCCCCTGTTCTTACACTCCAAGTGGCTAATGATTGGTTGAGAGGGAACCAGGATATTGTTTCATTTATCCATCAGACCGATCACCAATCACGATAAGGGGGCATTTGCCACAGTCTAAAGTGTTTCTTTTGGATTGTATTTCATGTGTATGAGGGAGAATCACAATTCTTTGAAATACTTTAGTAATGGTGGAATATGTGCGGGAAGTGATTACACAAACATACCATGGGTAATATCCAACACGATGTTGTTCTCATCCAAGAAGATTCTTTTGAAAGGGTACCTGCCATATGACGTCTACAAGATTTTGATACTCGATTAAGTACTCATGATTCTATTTGTGGCTATAATATTGCTGCCTTGTAATGATTTTTTCCAGTAAATTGGAATAGATATTTGTGAATATTGAAGTATCTCCACTTTTCTTTCTTCTTAGTCACTTGTGCCTTTTGTTTTCTTCCTAGAGTGGCTTAATGATCACCTTGTAGATGGCTCAGCTGGCTACCTCATTTGTACAAGCATGTTGCAAGGTAGAGTTGAATATTGTTTCCTGCATGTGTTTTTCCCTCTAAATTAGAGTTGCCTTTTTCTTAAATTTTCAAAGCTATTTTATAATAATGGTTTCATTTACAGTCCATCTTTCTTAAATTATGATTTTTAATAAAAAAAGGGACCCATTCAATGATGTTTGGAAGGACTTTCATGTACTATCATGGTAGCTCTTACTTGGAACTTAGTCCCTGTTTCATGTTATGACTTCTGAGGTCTTGGAAAAACTATAACAATTATGTTTAGTCTACTATTATTAATGCTCCTGTCAGTGACATTCTTTGCATGAAGCCAGAGTAATGGTGCACCAGCTCTCAGTATCCCCCATCAGTTTTATGTGTGATGGCTGGATAGATGCGATAAAATCTTCACCATAAACTACTTGTAGTTTGGCCACTGTTTGTCTTAGATATACATTGCAAAATCTCTAATTCTTGATCTCACACTATATATTTCTTTTGTCTTCAGGCATCTCCATTTTCTTTTGAGTCATGTATGCAAATGATAAAAAACATCTTTTTGTAGCTCTTTCAGTGGTAAGAAGCTTACTGACTTAATATGGTGGTGAAATTCTGTTCTCACCCTCCCACTTTGCTTCCAGCTGGACCTTTGATCAACACTTCTGTTTTTCTTACTTTTTGATGAATGATATTCAAAAAGTCAAGATCGGTATTCAGGATTTCTTTTTCTATTTGAAGCATCTACTCTTACCACATTATCTTATTAGGTTAGGCTGTACAATCTGTATACTTCTATATATTGTAGATTTATGCTGTTTCAGATTTTTTTAATTACACTACATATTTTTTTTGTACAAGCAACTTCTAAATTATACCTAATTAGAAAGTTTGTTTTCAGGGTTTTAACGAGAGCCACCTAACACGTGCCATATCTTTTGAAGCCGAAAGAGGACACTGCAACACATTTGGTAGGACTATGAGGTACTGTGCATATATTCACAATATGTCTACTCATAATTGAGCACAACTGCGAAAGACTATTTCATATTAGTTACTTCACTGGCAGGTTTAGCAACTTTCTCCACTCGAAACTCCTAAAATGGTGTTCCCGATCTAATCATGGGTCCTCACAGAAGCTGTTGGAAGAAGTTGGTGACTATAGCACAGCAAGCACGTCAGAACGGTCTAAATTTCTAAATAAGGTACATAATTCTTGTCATGCTATTATGACAATTATGCATGCTGTTAATGCCCCGCCTAAATAGGTAGCCGTGGAATCATTTGAAGTATCACAAGAGAGTAGATTTGGAAATAGAATCTGCCAAAAAATCTTGAATAGGACAACATGAACCTAATGTGCCTGCATTATAAGATGCCCTTGGGCAAATTGGAATTCTTTGTTGTCTTTTCTCTTTTGCTTGTTACTGTTGTTAATACTTTAATGAAGAGCAAATGTAACATGGTAAGTTAAGTTAAAGTTCTTGTTTTCAGTGGTTTTATTTCTTTCTTCTACTAATGCTTCAATTAGGAGTCTATACCTATAGCAATAGTTTTGATGTTGAAAGACGTTGAAAAATACAAACCAAGAGATTTAAGCTTAAGACATACTTAGAAGCCTGCAATTCACATTAGAGTTAAAAATTTTGTCTTTTGATAATTTGGTGGCGAGGCTCATTTAATTGCTCGTGTTCCAGATTTGATGGTGCTTCATCAATGTCAAACCCCAGTCACCAATTTTTATAGCAGACACCAAGGTTTCAAATCTTGATTTAGTACGACGCTGGTTCTTGAGCGAATCAATTCAATGTCGCTATTGTGGAGCACATTGTGTGTTAGTGTGCCCAGGTTTAATCGGAGGAGGAGAAGACGGAGGAAGAGGAGATGGCGAAGGAAGAGGAGAAGAAGAGAAGGTACTGAAACAGATAAGGTGATGCATATTGAAGAAGGAGACGGCAACAACAGCTACATGTGAAGAAAATGATGGCTGTTATGTGTGGATTTAGATGCAGAAGCAAAGTCGATGGAGGTGGAGGAAAGAGTGGGGGGGAGAGCAAATAGCTGTTGAAATCTTTGTTTACAGGTTTCAATTGCTTCCATATATATTGATGTAGTTATAAGTTGTCAGCAGCCATTAACAACTATTTTCAATTACAAATACTTAAAAAAAATGAACTTTATGTATTTCAAACTGGGACCAAATAATATCCCTCGATCCATATGCCATGTCCTGTGTAATCAGTAAATACTTAAACGTACATAGTAGTATGCCAGATATTTGAAACCTTGGCTGCCTCTCTCAAGTCTCAATTCCTTTCGATTATTGAGATGATTTTGTACTTTGCCACAACAAAAAGTTTGTATGCACTATAATTGATCGACTTTTATTGGTCTCTGATCAAGGATTGTTACCGGACCACATAAGCTGGTACACTTGGTATCAAGCTTTTTGATTCTTGTTACTTGAGTGATGTCAGTCCATGGTCGGACTGGTGTGCTGGAATGTATTATTGTACCAATCTGTCAGGGAGGGAGAGGGAGAAAAGTAGAAGGAAGGGGAAGGAGATGGAAGCATGTAGGCAGCTCTTAGCTGGTAGGCAGCAACGGGCTGCAAAGAGGAGACACTCTCAAGGAATCGCCAGCCCTAGTCCATGGGCAACGGGACATTTAAAAAAAAAGAGAGGAAACAACGTTATATAAGACATTTAAAAGTAAAAAGAAAGAGAAAACGATGTTATATAGCAAATCAGATTGGACTGCTCGGTTTTAAGTGATCCTCCCAACTGATGATTGGATTGGTAAATACCGGTTGAATTGTGCTATACTGGGCAAACTAAAAACTTTGGTTGGTGTGTATTTATTATTATTTTTCAGTAATATTGGGTGGTATGAGTCGGTACGCCATTCCAATGCTGTGTTATTCAGTTTCATTAGTCCGACCAAGGATTGGGAAAAAGCCATCTAGGTCGATACTTGTTGTTGTCAATATTGTTATTTCATTCAGTAATACCGGGAGGTATGAGTCGATATACCATCCAGTGCATTAGTACTATACAGGTCTGATTGGTTATTAAAATTGGTATTGGACCTTGATTTAAATCCTTGTTTGCAAGGTTGACAAGGCTGCAAGGATCTAAGCCAAATTGGATATATATTGGAACAGTCCAACATCTCGATCACCAGCACGAGGTGTAAGAACTAAGAAACATCACAATATATCAAATTTCCTTATAGTTTCCCTTGTTATATCGTTCAATTTCAGATTTTTTTTGCTTAGGCATATATGCTCATAGTTTACAGATGTGTTGATGCACAAAATAGAACTTTACCTCTATTGAATGTTTGAATCTTGCCAAAATGGATGGTAACTGGGTGTCCTTTTTTTGTGTTTCTTTGCCTTTGTGTTTCTATGCCTAGATATGCCTAGATTTTTATTGGCTATATGATTCAGTGCATGGTGGCTGTAATTGTTTTTAGCTGTTCATTTTATGAGAAAATGTACAATGCAGGCACACCAACTTTAACCATTATGTTTGTCATTTTATTGCCAAATTATGTGATATCTTTATATATTCTTAGCGCTGTAGTGCTTGGTAGGGTTACATAGAATGGAAACCTGAAATGTTCTTTTTATGACAAATTTATTGCGGAACTTTCCAAGCAACATCTTTTGGAATTGTTTGAAATTTGAGATGCATATAACTTGCTTTTGCAAGTGTTTGTGTTTGACAGATTAATTGGCTGATTTATATTGATAACTCCAACAATTTTGTCTGTTCTGTGGAACATAAAATTTGTCCTGTCAACTCTTTAAAAGAAGTATTAAGATGTAGGCAAGCTGAAATATTTTAACAAGATCAATATGACTATATTGAAGGAAGATATCTTTTTGTGTGCATTATATGTTTCCCTTGTGGACAGTCATTTGTTACATTAATTCTGATTGCTATGTTTTCTGCTTGTAGATCTCAGTTTTTATGGGTTATAACAACATACAAGATCTAGTTGCGCAAGAAAGAGATCGAAGACAATCTACAACAGATGCAAATGATGTATATGAAGAATTTGATTTCTCATTGACCTGTGGAAGGTTTCCGTGCATTAAACTGGGTGATTCCTCACTTGTTGGACTATATGATGAGGTTCCACATGCAGAAGAACAAGAGAATCTTTTACCTCCTGAAAGCTGTGACAAATACCTATCTACTTCTGGTGCAAACTGGGAAAAATGTAGTAAATTGGTTGGCACATGGTATTCAGTAAGGCCTCCTCCCACAGAAACAAATCCTTCATCACCTATGGAAGACAATTCGTTCGTGGTGCAGTTAGATTCTCGAGAAGCAGATTCTGATGTAGAAGGGAAGGTAGAAGAACAAGAGACTAGCAAAAACTTACTTGAAAGTTCATCTACTGAATCAGTTTTGGACAGAGCTATCAGAAGTTTACCAGGGACAACCAGTAGACAATGTTGTCAGCTTGAAGGTGGTGGCTTCTATACGGTGAGGAGTTGGTGATCATGTGAGATTGTAGATCCTGGTTGATGTTGATCTTTTATATGTTCTTTGTAAATCTTTTGTAGGTCCGAAAATTGTTGCATCATTTCCCTCACACGTATTCTGATCTACTGAATCCCTTGGAAACAATAGAGGAAGGGCGCTATGTGATGCTTGTTGGAATTATTTTATCTTCTAGGTCAGTTGTATTTGAACTTTTAAGAATCTTAGCATGTGACTAACTTACCCCAATTTCACTTCACATAAATCTTCCCTTCTTTTTGTTTTGACACTTAAATTAGGAGATATATTGGATCTGTTTATTTTCTAAGCTGACTTAGTTTTAGTGATGAGTGATGACAACATCCTTATAGACTAAAACATAGGTGATGATTATGGATTTTTGATGACTGTGGTTGTAGAATCTTATGACACAAGTGACATATCTAGAGATACTTTATGTTCCTGTTTGAATATTTAAATCCAGTGTTTATGCAAATAATACCTTGTTTGATCCTTTTAATCTAAAGATGATTAAGAGGAAAAGTCAGAAATTGGTCTTAAAGTCAGTGAAGGAATTCACAAAATGATTTTAGCCGCTGGTATGCGTTGGATTAATCCCATTAAGAAAAGTATCATTATGCGTTGGATCTTTGCCTCGTGATCTGGCTCTTAATCTTTTAGCTGCACAGATGCATCAATTTTTTATATTTTATGGATTATGCCTCAACTCTCAATACAATGGAAAAAATGGTCATGAGTCAAGGGAATTAATCTTTCTACCTCCTATCTAGTTCCTATAGAAAAACTGGTTTACTGTTATCATACATGCCTCATGACAAACCAAGGATCACAGATGCTGGTTGGCATGGGTTGGCACATGCCAAGAAGCCAAGTTTTAGCTTATGCTGGTCGTTATGCCCTTGTTCCTAGAAAGATATTAGTGTGTTGCTATTCCCCAGTGCCATAAAAGATATTAATTTGTAATCCTTGCTACATATTATCCACTCAGTCTTCACCCATGACTGTCTATGTACTTCATGTTCAAGTTCTATGGTGTATCTATATAATGATGATATATATTTTTTGTATTAAGGTAGCATAGATATAGTTTTTAGGTTAGAGTTGAGTTAAACTCTAAAAACTAATATATTATTGAACAAGAATAGCTTGAAGATGATATTTCACTAAGAGTAGGTTTGATAAAGTGAAGATTTTGCATTCGAATTGTTGTATGACTGTTTTAGTTGCACTTTGATTGAAAGGAATCTACAAGGTAGCTACTAGATTAACCATGTTTATGGATCAAAATGTTGGATGATTGACTTGAGATATTATACAATAAGATGGTGAAAGATGATGTGGATGTTTAATCTTTGATATTGCAAGAAAAAGTAGGATAAAGTGAGGATGGTTGCATTTGTTTTCTTGTACAACTGGTTAGGAGCCCTTTAACCTAAATGAGATATATATATATATATATATATATATATATATATATATATATATAATTATTATTAAAGGTGGCTATTAGATTAGCCATGTCCATATATCAAAATATTGAATACTTGACTTGTGAAACAATACAAGAAGAGAATGAGGTAGCCCTGTTTGATAAATGACCTTGCTAGAGAAAAAGTAAGATAAGAAAATCACTTCGCGATTGGTTAGTGGTAGGCTGGTAGCCCGATTTGTGTCTAGTAGTAGAGAACAAGGTACTTCAGACATGTTAATTATGACTTTCAAGTGTTACGGTGTGGAAAACTAAACCGATATGGTTTCATGTCTTTGGAGAAAGAAGATCAAGAGAAGGATAAATTGCAAGCTGTGAAACTGGACATACATGACCCTCAGATTATCTGAGCATGGTGCCTTTGATAGGATACTGGAATAAATTATTCATGCTGCCCCCAAATAATTGAAATTATATGACAGGTTATGGCCTACAATCAACTTAATTCTCTTTGTTTTCCTCAAAAGTTTATGCACTAGACTAGCCTCAAGGAGCATGCTATATTTCTCATTCTGTGTGCCATTTCCTTTCTCTCTTTTGATCAAAACAAACATTTTGGCTTGCAAATTGTGGAAGAACTCATATTTTTCTGTGCCCCTAAAACTCATACATTTAGAAACTTTGACCTTTTTTTTTTTTTAACTATGTGGAGATGTCTACCTTCTGTTGTTGTATTTATTAAACATCCTTTTCATGATTTTTCAGGGGAATCAGAGCTGGTAAATCATTCTCTTTCCTTGAAGTTGTTGTTGGCTGTGAGTTCCAAAAGAATGAAGAAGATTCTAAAATTGAGGATGATTATGGCACTGAAGATAAGAAGATGATTTACTTACACTTGAAGAAGTTCTTCCGTGGAACACGCTTTACATATCAGCCTTTTCTTAGAAGTATCGAATCAAAATATACTGAGGGAGATTGTCTACATGTTAGTGGTAAAGTGAGTTAGACTTGGATATTGTGTGTTTGTTCATTCTTTCAATTGTTCCCCATCTACATGTTAGTGGTAAAGTGAGTTAGACTTGGATATTGTGTGTTTGTTCATTCTTTCAATTGTTCCCCATTTTCATCAAATGGCTTTTTCAGTTTCTTGCTGTCCATTTATCTTATTGATTTATGATTTGGATTCCATGAACTTACGTGTTTCGCCTTATTCTGGTGACATGAATTCTGATCATACCTTGACTTGCAAAATTACAATCAAGGTCGAAATATGGCTTTGTATTTTCGTCCACAATTTGTAAGAGTCATCTAAAATATTGTCTTTTGCACTTCTAAAGGTTATTAGCTGTTTGTCATAACATGGTGCACATGATACCTTGCAGAAGCCAAAGGTGATGCATCACATTTAGCAAATTTTTTGAAGTTTTTTTAAAAAGAAAGCTAATAAACACTATGCCGCTTTAATTGATAATTGTTATTTGTCAACCACACTTGCTGCACCTTTTTCTCCCTGCGAATGAATGAAGTTGGAGTTTATCAATGATGAAAATCATGGACTATTGTGTTTATTATGGTGGTTAGTTTCAAATACTGTAATGTGCTGAAGTGTTGCCATGTTGGTTTCTCCAAAGTATTTGGTAGAACTAGAAGCCTTAAGTCTTAAATGTAAGTTTAAGGTCAACTAACTACTCTTGCCTTTATATCTGATGGGAGAATTTCTACATTAACATATCATGACATATTGAAGTTCCATTCACACAAAATCTTTGGTTGCAAAATAATTGTTGTTTGGGATTGCTATTTTGTGGCATGAGTGCATGTGAAGCCCTTTCTAATATGGCATGTGGCACACCTCTGCTTTGGTTGACATGGGGCAAAAATTTGGCCTAGCCATTTCTTGAAATGTTTGACTTGGATTGGCGTGACTCACGACAATATATTTCTGGCACAGTGTGTTCCATTATGGATCAATCTGTTTGAAGAACTTTGGTTATTATATAATATCGTGGACTGCAGTCAACTGGCTGATGATTACATATTATTTTTGTGCACATTCTTTAAAAGTACATATTATAAACATGGGTGAGGAAACCTGCTTAGTTGTTTGTGGCTATACCATATAATATATATGCTGTTTTTATTTGTTATTTGCCTAGGTGAACAAATTATCTTTTTAAGTATCTGTAATTTGCTGAAGTGTAGGTTAGAAAGATGCTTGCTGAAGGCCATTATGAAATGACGGAGTATGTTATTGGTAATCCTGATGAGGAGGAACGGGATGTAAATAGGCAGAAAATGCCATATCCACTCTATCCTTCTAAAGCTGGCATAAAACCACAATTTCTTCGTGACATAATATCAAGGTCAGCTGACTCATAGCTGTCCCTCATCAAATGTCTTTGTTTTTATAGCTAGACTTTTCCACTAGTTATTTATTATTTCTTCATTTATATGTTTGATTTTATGCGACATTAGACACCATTAATTTTTTGTCATCATATGAAGTTGTTGCATTAAAGAGCTTTTGTACTTGAGATTACCATCATGACATTGATCAATGCCAAAGATCCATATTTTGGTGCATCGCCTTGTAGTATAATATATATGGGCATTTTCTGCTATGTCATGATCAGGTGGGGTGCATGTTGATTGGCAATGGAAACATGTGTCGAGTCATGTTGTGCCAGCCATGGTGACACATGATCTGGCCAATCTTTTGGCTTAGTTGGCTGGCATGATATGGATACTTCACCATTTTATAAAGGTATTGACACTGCTTGTTTGTCAAGAAATGGCAGCCTTTGTGACCATATTGTGCTGATAGCATACTTTAAGCGCCTGGCAGCCCATGCTTACAATCTTCATCAATAGAATGCTCAATCACTGAGGAACTGTAGATGTATGTTTCCTAGGAGACTTTTGAGTGATACTAATTATTGCATAGACAGATAGCCTGGTACTACATCTCTCTCTGTTTGCTAAGACATGATAATAGGGTGCTATATTTCCGCCTGTTGCTTGCATTGTTTATGGGCAAAAGCAGGTGAATAGAGAGAGGGAGATGACATTGTCCCAATTGATGTGTGATAGCTCTCCAGTAATTTGTGCTACCTGCTGATGCTGAAGTAGGAAATAGATTGAAAAAAAACATTCTTTTAAGGTAATAGTACTTGCCTCAGTTGAGCCCAGAAAGTAGTTCCAGTAGAATTCTGCCGAGTTTTAGAGACAAACCATCTAGGATGAATCTGGTGAGTAACTTGTTGACATTGAACTACCTACATGTTCAAGAATTTTTGGACCCATATGCTATATATATATATATATATATATATATATATATATATATATATATATATATATTGTAGCAGATATGACTACAAATTTTAGGCTTTTACGTGTATATTTCTTCTGTAATCCCTGAAAAGTTAAGTCTGATAAATGTGCAATGGCAAGTAATATGTGTACTTTAGATATATGCAGAGCCTTGAAGACATTGACTGTTGACATGGACCCCATGCCTGATGAGATTCGTAAGGATTTCAACTTGCTTAACCTTTATGATGTAAGCAACTTTTTTACTCGAGATATTCTTAAGTTTGAATTTTCTCAATTATCTTACTTCCTATTCCTGTATCTTACCTAGTTGGGTTTTTGTTGATATCATATCTTCCTACAGCAACTTAATGTTTCTTGCGGAAGGTTGCTAATTAACTCATTGGAATTGCAAATCTTATCCCTTATATGTAGTCTTTATCTTTTCTGTATGTATTTTTCAACATTTTTGCAATTATAGAATCATATCATTTTTATGTTGGTAATGGACAAGTGGTACTGCTCTTTTTGCTGTTTTTTTATCCTCTTTGGGAAATTTGTCTTGCCTCTAGGTTGGTCTATTTGTGCATGATCAGAAATTAAGGATTAGCTGTTGGGTTGGTGGGGAAGGGAAGTTATGCTAAGAAACTCGACTTAAGTTGGAAATTTTGTCAACTACAAAAAAAAAAAAAAAAAAACTGCACCTAACAATTTATGAAAAATAAAAGAAAATGATCATAAAAAAGGTTTTTTTTACCTTGACAGATGCTCTTGCCGTCATGTAACATAAAGAAAAATCTCAGGACTTTCCTCATATATAAAGACCCTAAAACTTGCATATGTCTGTATTCCCCCTAAAAGGTAAAAGTGATTGAAAATAAGTTCTAATGCATCAATAACTAACCAAAAAGAAAAATAATCAATAAATAAATTCACCAAATTGAAGATACACCTAATAGCCATTATTGCAATCCTGAATTGACCTTGGAACATTGATTCAGCAAGCGGAAGGAACCAGGTCTTAATGTAATCATCATGAAATCAACCTTCTATGCAGTCCTAGAACCCATTATCATCAGCTTTGATGGATAGAATCCTTTTGATGTTATCATCCTTTGGAATTCAATTTCATGTGATGTTAGAAAAAGGGTCCTTTCTTATCATGTTCGACGAAGTTTGCTTGTTCAACTTCATATGTGTCTCAACTGGCCACAACTGATTAGTCCTATTTTATATTGGCATATTCTGAATTATTTACCTCTGTTTTATGCCCTTGTGATTATTCACTAAATAATCAGTTTTTCTTCTTTGCAGCTTATTTTTTCTGAATATAATATTAGTAATTATGTCTACCATTCTTCATGGTGTTTACTTTGACTATTCTGAAACAAAATTTATATCATTGAATGTTTCTTTCTAACAAAATGCAGGCCTATAGGGGTATCCACCTTCCGAAGAACTTAAATGAAGCTTATTTAGCTCGTAGAAGACTAATATTTGATGAATTTTTTTACCTTCAGGTAATTGTTTGTGCAATTTGTCACATATCTTCCAAAACAACTTAAATGAAGCTGATTTAGCTTGTAGAAGACTAATATTTGATGAGTTCTTTTTTTTACTTCGGGTAATTGTTTGTGCAATTTGTCATATCTCTTCCAAAATAGACTCCTCCACTTATGCTGATTGCATCATGCCTTGCCACCAAAGATTGCCTATTGAAAAAAGTTCTTATGGTAGAATCCTAGAATGAGCCTTAACTACAACTTGAGGATCTCAATCATTTTATCTTAAAGAAAGAAAAAAAATGTAAAAATCACCTCTCTCATAATATAACTTCTAGATTGATCATCCTCCTTGTTTCTATGCATGTTATCTGACTCGTAATTCCCTAAATCGATTATGAATATTTAGAAACTTTTTTATTTTGCATGTATACTTTCTCAGAAAATTCCTGTATCTCTCACACTAAGCTATTTGTAGTGCATGTACGCTAGACGATCAGGCCAAGTATGAGTTGAACTCGAATTCAGCTCAATGGATTTTGAGTCATACGCCAAATTGATTTTGATCCAACTGAACCAAGCTCAAGTTTGAATTCGAGCTCAAGGATCCAAACACAGCTTAAGTCTCATTCTAGGTTAGCTCGAATCAAATTCCAATTAAAGTCCAATTTGGCTTGCCTGGACTTTGACTTGAACTCTGAGTCAAATCCAATCTAGCCTAAACCAATGCAAGACGAAAGCTTCAGATCAAGTTCGGCCATACCAACATTATTGAGTCTCACTCGAATTAGGATAAGGCTTTGCGGCCAGCCTAGAGAAGCAGCCTTTCTCAATCCGAGTTCTTCTCGAGTTGTAGGAGAACTTGCTTCCCAACTAGGAGGCACCAAGGGGCGCTGATCTTAGCTAAGGTGGTAGTCTTAACCTGGTTAGGACTCCACCCCCTAGCTATAAATCAAAGGGGTCGTAGCCCCCTTGAAGGATCCAATGCAACCTCCTCAAAGAAGAAGGCGTAGCCTCAAAACAATCTATGTGCAGCCTTGAAGCAACCCTTCACAGCCGGCCCTAGCCTTCTAGCTTCTAGCTGAGCAAGAAGGAGGAGGAGGAGGAGGAGGAGGTGATGGAGGAAGATGAGGACGAGGAAGGAAGAAGAGGAGGAAGAAGGGGAAGGAGGAATAGGAAGGAAGAAGAGAAAGCAGTGTATGACAAAGAGCTCTTGCAAATATGAAGGAAGATAAAAGAGGAGGAAGAGGAAGAAAGAAGGAAGAGGAAGAAGAGGAGGCAGTGAAGGAGGATGTTGAAGAAAGAAGAGGAGACATGGAGGAGTCGGGAACATACCCAAAATTAGCAACACACAACGGTTGGTATTAGACGACTTGCAGAGGGAGCTTATACCGCGAAGAGTGCTCATATAAACCTGAATTATATAGGATTTTTTTCTTTTTTAATATATTGGACCAGATCACTCGAAAAGGGGGCGATTGACATCTTGGTTCAGGCTCGGACCGGTAAATACTGGCTGGTATGAACCAAACCGGCTGAGACAGCAAATGGCCGTTTTAAACAATAAACATGCATACTGTTTTACATATGCTGCCATACAGACTACATGTGCTAAAGTCCCTTTGCTTACCATGATAAGTGATTTATGTATTGCGTAAGCTGATCTTAATCATTCTTATTCCCATGTCTCATTTTGAGAGAACTGGTGCTATAACACCAATCAGTGGTTCAAACTCTGGAAACCTGGAAGCAAGCAGGATGCTGTTTTGGCTTTGTCACCTAATTTGTTTTTTTAGTTACAGCTAAGGTATACAGTTTCGAATGATACCACCCGGTACAAATGGTATATACCAATACGTGGACAGCTCACTACCGGGCAGTATATATATATATATATAGGCGACGTCGTGTCGTTCTTCTGCGACGACGCCCTGCCTGGGGAGAAGAGAGGCGACGTCGCACATTTTTTTTAAAACTTATATATATAAATATATAAATAAATAGATATATAAATAAAAGAGTATATACATATATACATATATATACATATATATATATATATACATATATATACATATATACATACATATACATATATATACATATATATATATATACATACATATACATATATATATATATATATATATATATATATATATATATATATATATATATATATATATATATATACCGAATGATACATCGAGCGGTACACAGTACAGTACCGTACCGAGAGAATATCGAAACTTTGGTATGGTACGATATTTCAATCCTTGGTTACAGCTACTTTCAATTTTGTCACAAGCTGCTCTTTTTTGCTGCTAAAATAATGGAATTAAGTATTAGTTCATATAATGGCTGAGTTGTCTTATTATGTTTTATAGTGTTGTAACTTGTCAATGTGCATGCCACACAAAACTTTCCCACATCAATTATGAAAGGAAGAACATTACCTTGCTTCAATAATGCAATCTTCAATTCCCAAATTTCGAGATTCTGCTGCACTCTGATTAGAATTTCAAAGTTTTAATTAGGAGTATTCCAGATGCAAGATTACTTAATACTTTCACCAGGACTTCTATCCTTCATTTTGCTACTGTTGTGCTAAATCTGCACTTAACTTTATTGGTTTTCACACTTTCACCTGTAGTTATATTTCTTGTTAGGAGCTTATGATATACTTCTTCGTTATCATTTATTTCTTATGAATGCATTGTGACTAAATTTTTTTTTTATGTTCCAGTTGGCAAAACTATTTCAGATGCTTGATGCAATTGGAACACCAATGGAGAAGGAAAAGTTGCTGGACAAATATAAGAACCATGAATTCAACACTGTCTGTGTTAAGGATTGGTCTGATCTTACTAAGAGTTTTCTAAAGGCTCTTCCGTATTCTCTTACTCCTAGTCAGCAAAATGCAGTTTCAGAGATTATTTGGGATCTCAAGAGGCCTGTTCCGATGAATAGACTTCTACAGGTGTTGTCTTTTATTTTCTTTTTCGTTTTTAGCTATAACTTGAAATTGGTTTTTGAACATGAACACTGTCCCACTGTTTCTTATTCCTATATTATTCAAAATACCACAAAAAGTTTTCTGCATGTATAAGTTTTTTCAAACAAGTGGTAAGAGGTGTATTCAGTCTGGGTCAACCATGGCCAACTATTAGGACTATGGTTCCTTGATTGGTCCCATATAGGAATCCCAGAGGTAGACTCTAGGCTACTTAATGAGGACATGATGCCTTCAAATGGAGGAGGTTGTAACTTGTATGGAAAAAGGGGTTGGTTGGGCGTATATGACTGGATCTGTCAATTACTAAAGTCTTGGCTCAAGATGTTAGGTCACTTTGTGTGAACCAGTCTCCTAAGGAAACTAACATATTTTTAGAAGCAGAAAGAAGCATGTAGCAGTGTTAATTGTTTAGTTTTCCCCAGAAAAGGAAAATAGAAAGTGCAGCGGTATCATCTATTCAAATGTGTTTGTGCCTCTGTATTTAACTGGATGTTAATCCAACTTTGAACATTTATTATAGACAGCTGGTATCTTTAGCTATTCTTATAACTGTTTGTAGACTGATGATTTCTCTCCTGCTGTACCGAGGACATGTTTGGTTTCGTTGGCCTTTTTTTCTTTGAATTTAGTCACTATTTCAGTTATATCTTAATTAAAATCATGAAATAAGTGAGTTCCTTTTGTTCACATTTCTGAGCTTTATGAACAGCAATGATCTTGCTGTCAAGCTGTTCGGTTGCTCTACTTTTTTTTTTTTTTCAATTTTATGTCTAATAGATTCCTGCATGTGATTTTATAGCAACACTAAAATTCACCTATTGATGATTTCCAAATGATTACTGAACGGATAAATTCTATTTTAGGGTGATGTTGGGTGCGGGAAAACTGTTGTTGCATTTTTGGCTTGTATGGAAGTTATAAGCTCAGGATTTCAGGTTGGATACATCAAGATATGCACTTGCCAATTGATTTTATCCTAATTTATATGATGTTGCTAGCATTGCTGGCCTGCTTATTAATAATAAGCTTTACCATCAATATTGTAAAGTGCTAAAACTTCTGTCAGGCTGCTTTTATGGTTCCAACTGAGCTGCTTGCCATCCAACATTATGAACATTTGCTTTCTTTGTTGGAGAATATTGGAGGGACTGAATGCACACCTTCTGTTGCCTTATTAACTCGTTCTACATCCTCAAAGCAGTCACGAATGGTTCTCAAGGCACGTGTTTTTCCTAATTCTTTTGTGGTTTAGGTAATTATCTTAGTCTTATTTTTCTCTTGTTGGTCAACAGGGTCTTCAGATGGGAGAAATAGCAATGGTGATTGGAACTCACCGCCTAATAGCTGAGAAAGTTGAATTTTCCGCTTTACGTATCGCAGTCATTGATGAGCAGCATCGCTTTGGTGTCATCCAAAGAGGAAAATTTAACAGTAAGGTTGTTTGCTTTTCACTAAGATCTTTCCTTTTATACTAGAAGTTCTTTACTGTGGATGTTCTTTCTTATTTTTTGAGTAATTTAGAAGTAATTTATAGGAAAATTAATATAAATAAGGTATTTTTTTCTTCCTCTTGTTCTCTACTCTACTCTCGTTCCATCTCTTCTTTTCCTACCTAGAACTTTCACTCCCTAGCAAGTTGTACTTCCTCATCTTAACCTTTATAACCCTGATACAATTTTCAATTTATGAAATAGTTATTGGTGTTGAAGTATACTGTATATAAAGAGCAAGTCTTTCTTAACCTTTTATAATCGTATCCAAACTTGCAAAAGAAGTTAATTTTATTTTACGTATATATTTATAATAATGGAAGCTGTCACCTATAGACTGCATTTTGTACTGGTATCATACAAAATGGATGGTATTCAGGCATGAATTGGTATACAGACCATCCCCGTTTTGGGTTGATTGGTTCCCCTTATAAAAAACAAATCAAAAATAAAAAAAATACTTAATGTTTGGTTTAGGGCCTGCCACGTCCATAGGTCCTCTTTGCCCCTGAGCAGCAAGCACCATTGTACGTGTTTTCTTCCTCTTCTCTTCCTCCCTCCTCTTTCTTGATCCACTGCTCCTTCATTTTTGAGTCATTGGTAAGTGACCAACATAACAAAGTAACAGTATATCAATCGGATCGGTGCATATTGATCAACCAACCACTAATATAGGTCCGGTAAAGTATCTTAAGATGTATGCTTCTTACTTTAGACATAACATGACCATGTGTTCCAAATGATGCATATTTACAGCTCTATAACACATTTGTTCATTAAGATTGTGGTCCTTTTGTTGACACTTCAATTTTGAGGCAAATTAGTGATACTGTGATCATATGTATTATATACGTTCATAATATATTTTTAAAAATTTATTTTGATTGATATTATTACCATGAGTTTGGTTAAGGTACAAGTTTAATATATGCATTGCATAAGCATAAAAAAGAGATAATTTGTAAGGAAAATATATTTTTCATATGTATAGTGATGTGCGATATGAGAGTCCACATATATAGTGTGACGTGTGGTGTGAGAGTGCTTGTAAGTGTGACAATGTGCAACATTCTCGATCCTCCCTCCTCATCAATCTCCTATTCTTGCTTCGCAGCATCACTCTCGATAGGTTGTCGTCTCAAATATGTTCGCATTATTTTTGCTTTTGATTGACATTCTGTTGGAAAATGAGGCAAACAATCTACTCTCGATAGAACCGACCATCATTGGTAAGGATTTGACAATTGTTGTCTTCTATTAAGTCTCTTCGAGGGACCTTTGAACATATGTCAATTAGATAAATACAAGAATTGGAGTACTCGATTTCGCCTATTCTCTTAAGAGCTGAGAAGGCAAAGGTTACTTGACTTTGCCTATCTCCTTGAGGGTTGTACTTCATGTATCAAGTTGGTAACTAGTCTTTGCCTGTTCTTTGCTCACACTTTTGAAGCACCCAAAGTGTTTGCACTCATTGTGTTGAATTAGTTATTGCAATTCGTCTCATTGCCCGAAATGAAAAAAATTTGTCTCAACTTAAGAGTCTTAGATAGTTTTGTACGCCTATGAGATTGTACCATCTTCTCTATCATTTCTGTCGCCTACTCCTCTGAGTATAAAATGTACATCACTGCATGCTACCTACTCCGTTCCTTGGTCGGGTACTCCTTCATTGACCTAAAGTCTCCCCACTTTTGGCTACATTGATAAGAAGCACGTTGACATTGGTCTTACAAAGTTTCCAAGCCTTTACACTTCGGTCTTGTCTCAGTACTTAGAGTTTGCCTTTGTATTTTTCACCTTCTCGGTTCCCTTTCACGACCATGCGCTCTCCCTCCAATCGAATGAAGTTACCCCATAGGATTCACTAGTACTTGCACTTGGAATCCCCCTCTGTGGTACACAATCCTCTCATATGCTGATGACCAAGGCTTTCATCCAATGTAAAATTCAGTCTACGCACGGAAGACTTGCCTATGTTGTACCATAACATTCACTTCTTGAATCCATAACCCTTATTGTTGTCGTGTTGCTCACCGAAGTGGAGCTCTCAATAGCTTCCGATCATATCTTTGTATGATAAGTCCTTCATGGGACTTCTCCTTTGTGTGTTGCATTGTCTTGAACTGTTCCACCACGATTTGTTACACCATGTCGCTTCCTAGTGATATCTCCATTGCATTAATAATATTTGTGAGATAAACTCGCACTGTGATCTCTCCATGTATGACATATACTAGCACATCGTAGGGCCTTCGTCACCTCCGATTGTGTTTGCTCCTCTTTGTCCATCGACCTTCGTCCACCCGCTCTTGTGTCACACATAAACGAAGTGCAGCTCTATGACACTCCGTCGCTCAGCAACTCTCGAAGTCCATTGACTTCGCTGTAATTGGTGTGTCATTGTATGGATCTCAGCCTCCTTTCCCAACATAATCTCCACTGTGCACAGCTTCCTTTGGGGTAACTCAAACGGTAGCACATCGATATATTCTTTAAAAGTACCCGCTTCCGCGTCCTCTTATCCCGTGTCAAGGCCTTTTGATCTTAACTTTGCCTCCGCTAGTTGAGTTGCCTTAGTCCCTCCATCAATTGCTTTATCGAGATAAGGTGTATGTGTCTTGAATCTCTCTTCGACTTTTGCACCACCCAACATAGGTCTGCTTTATCAGAATGAGGGACTCATAGAATGACATGATCTTGCTCTTGCCTCTACAAGAGTTCATGTCCTCGACCTCTGTCTGATGAAAGCTTCACGCCTCTGCTCCATGCTTCGTCTTTTATATCGACTCCCTTCATGTGGCTTGAGCACTTCACTAAGTTTCACCCAAGTTGCTCCGTTTCTCAGTTTGTATTTAGTTGATGATGGCTATTGCGCCCATCAATCCACGGGTCACCCCTCCGTTAAGTCCGATCTCCACATTGGCTCTAAGTGTGCATTCGTTTGGTGTTGCCTAGGGTTGCTCTCCGACTTGATCTCGCAATGCGTCTACCAATGCATTACCTTGTGCGAGATCATACGACGACTCCTCGTCGCTTGCTCGATCCATTGAGCTTTAAGGAGTTGTCATCTTGAGGTACCCCATCAACATGTGCAGTCCGTTGCACATGATTCTCCCACTAGAGAATCGAGATTTATCTCTCCTATATAAGTCCACCATCTTGTTAGAGCAATTTTTCTCTTCACATCCTTCCCTCTAGAAGTTTCGAAGACTACCATCCCCTTGGACTACTTTGCCTTGCTGAACTAACTGTGCGCTATTCCACCACCGTAAACACACTTGTTAGATTATGACTCTTCGCCAATATAGCCTCCTCTATGCCCCTCAAGGGCTAGTAATATGTTGAATCTACTACACGCTTCAGCCTCTTACGAGCATATCCTTCCTATGACGAAGAGAAAGTTTTCATGCTCTATGACGTCGAGTTTCGGTTGCCTTGGGATGGCCATGGACAGTCCATCATCCGTATACAAGCCCTTGCACGAGTACTATATTTTTTGAGTTACTAATTCTCCCCACCTCTATGAGCTTTGCACAACTCTTTCAGTTATTGAGCAACCTATCTCTCTTTGCACTGTTTCATCTTTTGCCAAGCGCTCTGCTTACTTTGAGCACCGTCAAGTTTGGTTGCCAATGGTGAGCTGTAGCTCGAACTCAGCTATCCCAACCTTTGTGCGCTATGTGTTCTTCCCAACTTGCTTGGCCTCGTTGTGCCTCTTGCGCGAAGGGTTGACCATTCCTTTGAATGCCAATCTTGAATGCTTGCTCGTACGAGCGACTCCTTTTCCTACGTCTCTACGCTTGTTTCCCTCAAACGGTCACGCGTACTAGCTACCTTCAACGCAGTCACGCTAGGATTCTGACGTTTGCATGCCAAGTGTTTCTAAGCATGTTTGTTTGGCTATTATGCTATCTGTCATAGACTTAGCTGGTTTTGCTTAAGTCGTGCGGTACCTTTGCGTGTCTGTCCGTAAAGGATCAACCTCCTCGAAACCTCTTATGGTCCGTTAAGGACCTGTAAAAGATAAGATAGGTTGGAGGAAGCATTTAACTCAAAATTGTACAAGTAGACATTTCAGTAAACACTTAATATATAATACAAATTATAAATATAGATTTTGTAAGCTTTGAACAGCCACGCGATAAAAGTCCAAGGTGGTTCGCCGCTGCCAAAAGTCCTCATAAGTGCCCACATGACACTGTTGTGGAATAACGCAATGAACTAGCCCTAGACACTATCCCTAAGGCTCATCCAACCATGTACCACTTGGGTGCTGTGTTGGCTGATACTTCGCACCACTCTGTAGAGCTAGAAAACCCTCAACAACACACCCTGTCCTCTTGTCTCTTCCCCCTTCTCCCTTCCCTCCTCTCTACTTCAGTGGGGCTCCGATGGCCCACATTACTAACTTCCTTCGCTCTTTGTTTCTCCTTGCAATTCTTGTTAATAATAGTTTATGAATTGTGTTAATTACTGAATTTGTCACTTGTCACTATAGTTTTAGAATCCTGGGATCTTAATCATGGTAATCATAGATTGTACTGTATTGTCTAATTTTTTAATTCTTGTTTTCCTGCTTAATTATATTTTATAATTTTTATATTGATGAGCATCTCATTTCGCTTAGGCGAACGCTTGGTTTCCTGTGTGTTTTGAAACCTTGGCGCCTTTTAGCTCTTAGCGCCTTTGACAATACAGGTTCTTACAGTTTGGTACTTGTTTTTACCTTGGATTTTCTACCATAAGTCATTTTGGTAAAAATATTTCTTTTCAACTATTTTTTAATTTTTTTTGTCAAATTCGTTTGGTAATAGCTTTTTATTCATGAAGATCTTGGTTGCTAGAACATTTTGTACTATGGTATTCTTCCTGCTTAATGTTCCTGCTTGAGATCTGCATTTGTTTCGAGAATTAATGTCTCCTTTTGAGCAGAAATCTTTTCTTTTTTGGAGACGGAGTCTTGTTTTAACATAAGGTTTCCCATAGTTTGACTAGCTAAATGTGCATTCCCATTAATGTAAATTCGTTGATGTACTAGCTGAAGCTGTGGACTTCTGTTTTCCAATTTTTAGCTCCATTTTTGTCAAAATTGCACTAATAACACACGACTATGTGATCTCTTAGTATTGTATCTAACGTCTAGGCTCTAAAATACTATGCTTATCGATTGATACGGGTCGGTATTTACTGATCTGACAGCCAATCAGGGGGTGGACTGAGTGATGGTTCAGCTGTGGGCTGTGCTGCCCAATAAGCTCATTATGCTAATCTTATTCCCGGAAGATATGTAGACCTGCACTGAATGACATTTCTAAGCTTCCTGGAGGATATGTAGACCAGCACCGAATCACATGGTGCAGTAAACTTACCACTCTGGTATCAATATTTCCTTTTTTAAAAAAATTATGTTGACTGTCATCCATCTGTCTTTTCTTTTTTCTTCACTTTCCTTTTGTCCATCTCTCTCCCCTTCTTCATATCGTATAGCCATGGCCTCCTCCCTGTGGCATTGTTGCTCCCTCCACGTCCTCCTGCCACCATGATGACCTTCTTCTCTTTTTCCTCCCTCGCCACCACCTCCGCCACTGCTGCCCTACCTCCTCTGTCTGTCACCTCTTCCTCCTTATCCTCACCTCCGCTTCCTTCTCCCCTCTTCACTCTTTCTCAATCTCCCTCTCTTTCAATTCTCTCCTCTCTTAACTGGACCATTATTGTTCAGAGCAAGGTTCGTCGTATCATACCGTACCAGCGTTTCGACCCGGGCTCGGTACAGTACGGTACCGGTGTATCGGATGGTACATCAGGGCATACCGAGCGGTATACCCTGGTGAACCGAATAATTTTATACTTTTTTTCGTGCTATAGCAGTGCTACAGTATAATACTGTAGCACTATAGCGGTACCGGGCGGTCCGCATACCGGTAACCTGTCGGACCGGTACGTACCGCCTGGTATGGGTGGTATGCTTCGGTATGGTAGACCTTGGTTCAGAATGGGGGTGTATCAACACAACATACTCAACGAAATAGGTATTGGACTGAGATTTGAGACTTTGCCTTTTACCATCTTAACAAATTAGCTTTATCCTTTGTGAGTGAATAACTTGTCAAGTTTGGTAATTCTCAATCCAAATAACTTCAACTTGAGCTCCATGAAGGCATGAACTTTAACTTGTGACTGACTATGTAAGAGCTTTTTATGTAGTCTTTCTTTCCACATCTAAATTCTTTTATAATGGTAGATTTTTTTTCCTTTTTTGATCAGGTGATATGATGCTTCATGCCATTTTCTTGTTCATATGTTATTTTTATTTGTTGTTCTGACCATGTAAACAATTTTATGATTGTTTTACTGAATCAACATGAAATTGTGCTGTCATCATTCAACATGTTTTCTTCCAGCATGTATACATCATTCTTAACAAATAGTGTTTTGTTAAAACGCAAATAAATGTTAGCCAAGCTCAGTCTATATGTACAGACTTAGATGCTACTGTAGCTATAGTATTGTTTTAATTTGTTATTTTCTTCTATAATCAATGATGCCTCTGACTCAAATGGAAGATAATTAGCTTTATCCTTTGTGAGTGAATAACTTGTCAAGTTTGGTAATTCTCAATCCAAATAACTTCAACTTGAGCTCCATGAAGGCATGAACTTTAACTTGTGACTGACTATGTAAGAGCTTTTTATGTAGTCTTTCTTTCCACATCTAAATTCTTTTATAATGGTAGATTTTTTTTCCTTTTTTGATCAGGTGATATGATGCTTCATGCCATTTTCTTGTTCATATGTTATTTTTATTTGTTGTTCTGACCATGTAAACAATTTTATGATTGTTTTACTGAATCAACATGAAATTGTGCTGTCATCATTCAACATGTTTTCTTCCAGCATGTATACATCATTCTTAACAAATAGTGTTTTGTTAAAACGCAAATAAATGTTAGCCAAGCTCAGTCTATATGTACAGACTTAGATGCTACTGTAGCTATAGTATTGTTTTAATTTGTTATTTTCTTCTATAATCAATGATGCCTCTGACTCAAATGGAAGATAATTAGCTTTATCCTTTGTGAGTGAATAACTTGTCAAGTTTGGTAATTCTCAATCCAAATAACTTCAACTTGAGCTCCATGAAGGCATGAACTTTAACTTGTGACTGACTATGTAAGAGCTTTTTATGTAGTCTTTCTTTCCACATCTAAATTCTTTTATAATGGTAGATTTTTTTTCCTTTTTTGATCAGGTGATATGATGCTTCATGCCATTTTCTTGTTCATATGTTATTTTTATTTGTTGTTCTGACCATGTAAACAATTTTATGATTGTTTTACTGAATCAACATGAAATTGTGCTGTCATCATTCAACATGTTTTCTTCCAGCATGTATACATCATTCTTAACAAATAGTGTTTTGTTAAAACGCAAATAAATGTTAGCCAAGCTCAGTCTATATGTACAGACTTAGATGCTACTGTAGCTATAGTATTGTTTTAATTTGTTATTTTCTTCTATAATCAATGATGCCTCTGACTCAAATGGAAGATAATTAGCTTTATCCTTTGTGAGTGAATAACTTGTCAAGTTTGGTAATTCTCAATCCAAATAACTTCAACTTGAGCTCCATGAAGGCATGAACTTTAACTTGTGACTGACTATGTAAGAGCTTTTTATGTAGTCTTTCTTTCCACATCTAAATTCTTTTATAATGGTAGATTTTTTTTCCTTTTTTGATCAGGTGATATGATGCTTCATGCCATTTTCTTGTTCATATGTTATTTTTATTTGTTGTTCTGACCATGTAAACAATTTTATGATTGTTTTACTGAATCAACATGAAATTGTGCTGTCATCATTCAACATGTTTTCTTCCAGCATGTATACATCATTCTTAACAAATAGTGTTTTGTTAAAACGCAAATAAATGTTAGCCAAGCTCAGTCTATATGTACAGACTTAGATGCTACTGTAGCTATAGTATTGTTTTAATTTGTTATTTTCTTCTATAATCAATGATGCCTCTGACTCAAATGGAAGATAATTAGCTTTATCCTTTGTGAGTGAATAACTTGTCAAGTTTGGTAATTCTCAATCCAAATAACTTCAACTTGAGCTCCATGAAGGCATGAACTTTAACTTGTGACTGACTATGTAAGAGCTTTTTATGTAGTCTTTCTTTCCACATCTAAATTCTTTTATAATGGTAGATTTTTTTTCCTTTTTTGATCAGGTGATATGATGCTTCATGCCATTTTCTTGTTCATATGTTATTTTTATTTGTTGTTCTGACCATGTAAACAATTTTATGATTGTTTTACTGAATCAACATGAAATTGTGCTGTCATCATTCAACATGTTTTCTTCCAGCATGTATACATCATTCTTAACAAATAGTGTTTTGTTAAAACGCAAATAAATGTTAGCCAAGCTCAGTCTATATGTACAGACTTAGATGCTACTGTAGCTATAGTATTGTTTTAATTTGTTATTTTCTTCTATAATCAATGATGCCTCTGACTCAAATGGAAGATAATTAGCTTTATCCTTTGTGAGTGAATAACTTGTCAAGTTTGGTAATTCTCAATCCAAATAACTTCAACTTGAGCTCCATGAAGGCATGAACTTTAACTTGTGACTGACTATGTAAGAGCTTTTTATGTAGTCTTTCTTTCCACATCTAAATTCTTTTATAATGGTAGATTTTTTTTCCTTTTTTGATCAGGTGATATGATGCTTCATGCCATTTTCTTGTTCATATGTTATTTTTATTTGTTGTTCTGACCATGTAAACAATTTTATGATTGTTTTACTGAATCAACATGAAATTGTGCTGTCATCATTCAACATGTTTTCTTCCAGCATGTATACATCATTCTTAACAAATAGTGTTTTGTTAAAACGCAAATAAATGTTAGCCAAGCTCAGTCTATATGTACAGACTTAGATGCTACTGTAGCTATAGTATTGTTTTAATTTGTTATTTTCTTCTATAATCAATGATGCCTCTGACTCAAATGGAAGATAATTAGCTTTATCCTTTGTGAGTGAATAACTTGTCAAGTTTGGTAATTCTCAATCCAAATAACTTCAACTTGAGCTCCATGAAGGCATGAACTTTAACTTGTGACTGACTATGTAAGAGCTTTTTATGTAGTCTTTCTTTCCACATCTAAATTCTTTTATAATGGTAGATTTTTTTTCCTTTTTTGATCAGGTGATATGATGCTTCATGCCATTTTCTTGTTCATATGTTATTTTTATTTGTTGTTCTGACCATGTAAACAATTTTATGATTGTTTTACTGAATCAACATGAAATTGTGCTGTCATCATTCAACATGTTTTCTTCCAGCATGTATACATCATTCTTAACAAATAGTGTTTTGTTAAAACGCAAATAAATGTTAGCCAAGCTCAGTCTATATGTACAGACTTAGATGCTACTGTAGCTATAGTATTGTTTTAATTTGTTATTTTCTTCTATAATCAATGATGCCTCTGACTCAAATGGAAGATAATTTTTTTTACAGTTATATTCTGCTTCACCAAGCTTAAGAATGAACTGGAGAAACTTGGATGATTCTCTTGAAGATAAAGCTTATATGGCTCCACATGTTCTTGCAATGTCAGCCACTCCAATCCCAAGAACATTGGCTTTGGCTTTATTTGGGGATATGTCTCTAACTCAAGTACATATTTCTTTTCTTGCTTTTTATACACACAATTAATGGCATAATTTATGATTACTTGAGAATTGAGGTTGAATGGTTTGTTCTTCCCAATACTTCGAATGAAGTGATCAGTAGTATTATTTATTGGAGTAGAGATCATTTATTCTCTTTATGCGTTGATACAATCTAGCTTAATTTCTTCTATTATACAAAAAACAGAAGCTTGGAAAAAAGGGAGACGGAAAAAAGTGAAAACTCACATGACTCAGTGACCATTTTTCACATCTTTACTTAAGTACAAGCTATCATATCAAATAATTATTCTCGAATTCACATCGTTACTTGTGTCTTTTTTATTGACAAATAGAAAATAAGGGGGTAAACTAGCATCATAATTTTTGCATGGGAGAGCAAACTACTAAAATAGAAAATTAAATGAAATTCATGTTATGTGGAAAACATTTGACAATTTCTCTCATATGTTTGATTGTAATGGTGAAAAACACTTTCAGATCTTGTCTTTAATGTTATAGAATGATATATGTAGCTTGGACTACATCATGTGTGCAGCTTATATGCCCTTGAATATGTTAACAATATTCATAACTCCAACCATAGTGCTTTTAGTTCCATTGTGTTTTAGTTGTGATTAGTTGATCATTGTCTTTGATCTTCTTTCCTGTAGATTACAGATTTGCCTCCTGGTCGGTCACCAGTGCAGACTTTTGCTATTGAAGAAAATGAAATTGGTTTTGAGAAGGTATTCCAGGTAACAATTAATACAATTTTATAAACTATTTTGTACCCTGACAATAGCTGCACAATCATCTTTTAATTTGTGTAAAGCTTAGTGTAGTCAGTTCGTTCTGTAATCTGAAGGATTCCATCATTGTGAGCTAAAATGTGCCTTTTGCATGTGCATCACTCTTCTGATTCGTTTCAGTTTTCTTGTGGTTTTAACTTTTAAGTGGGGATGCCTGTTTAACTAGTAAATGAATGTCACGTTATATTTTCTTCAGCTGTTCCATATATATATTTTTAATTGCAAAGTAGGTAAGCTTTGATTATTATGCCCTGATTAAAATTATCTTGTTCAAACTTTTTCTTTAGATGCGGTTATTGATTTTTGTAGTTATCCTATGACATGTTTAAAGTAAAATTTAAAGAAACTGTAAATAAGCTGATAAAATTTTAAGCTAAGAAATAATATATGGAGAAGACTGTTCTACAAGCAAGTAATGCAACATGAAGTGCTGATTAGTCTTATTGGGTTAAGTGGGCCCACAAGTGTGAGTCCCATAACTTGTGGTTTGTGACATTCCAAATTACCCATAAAATTTGCTAAATAGCTTTTCTATTAAAATCACCAAGCCGCTTATTAGTGGCGTAACCATTTGAGCACATTACATTGCAACAGAATCAAAAGTTCCTAATTAGATTAAACATATAATAGCTAATATGCTATCTCAAGTTTTTAAATACTGGTCCAATACTGGATCTGACAAATTGTCAGATTGGTATGATATCAAAATACCACATCGTATTTTGAGCTGTCTCGCATGATGTAATCGAACATTGATATAATAAATGAGCAGTCTACTGACTGATGCCGAGTTGTATGAACCATTATGGACATTTGGTCGGAATGGCAGATACCAGTCAGTAACACTGTTGGACCTGCTTTTCAAACCATGTGCTATGTATTCGTAGAAATTTAGAATGACAACTATTTAAGTGTTTCATCTTCTATATAATGCATAGTCTTTTGGACATGATTAGCGTTTATCTGTTATAAATACAAAGATTGCCAATAATGATTCAAATTTAAATGTTGGGAGACAACTTGACACCCTTAACAGAGCCATAATTTAAGAAAAGTGCTAAATGCACTCATATATTTAGAAAAATCCAACCTATATGCACTTCAAATCAATTGCCAAGAGGGCCCAAAAATAAACGACTAAATGCAGGTGGGATTCGTAACATAAAGTTGAGGCCTGCTATGCCGGAATGAAGTGCAAGGGGACTGTATAGGCTGCTTTAGCTTAAAGGCATGAGCATGCAAGTGGGCTCCTGAACACAAACACTAGATCTGCCACTCGATGCGATATGTGTGGTTGAGGGCCTGTATGAGCTGCTTTTGCCTATAGGTATGCATGTATTGTAAGCTTATTACTTATAAGTACCTTGAGATTACTTGACAGCACCATTAGAATGTCAGATACATGGTTCCTAATTTTCTCCGGCCATTATGTACCAGCGGTGTGTACTGATCCAGGCATAAATTGGGATGTGGACTGTTCCTTTGTGGACAGTTAGGGTCAGATACAAGGGTTACTGCCTTGTAGCCCCTTTGAACCAATCTTACTGCCTGCTTCGTATTTCTTCAGCTGTCAGCTCGATAGGATTTGACATCACTGCCAAATTGTGCTCACTCACTCCCACTCATTCTTATGCACACTGAAGGGTTTGGGCGAATCGGGCCACCACCTCTTAAACCTGAGCTGAACAACTCTGTTAAGTCGCAAGGAAAAAGGTCTCACATCCCCATGAATCCCCTTAAACATGAAGACATGCAAGCACTCTTAAGAAAGACACTTAGTCTTGTTTGATTTTGGTTAAAAGTGACGTATATTTTTCCTCATTGGTAATAGGACTGATTTGTTGTTATTATACAAGGCTATGCTTTATGAGACTATAAATTCAATCAAAACTCGACAAGTAGAAAATAACAATTGACACAACAAAAAAGGTCATGTAGCCCTGCAATCTCTCCTAAATATGCATGCTCACACACGCATACACTCTAATGAACACAGTTATGTTTTCGTTAAAACTGAGATATACTTCCTCCTTATTGATCATAGGTCTGATTTGTCATTATTACGAGGCCATGCATGCTAGACAAGAAATTCAATGGAAAATTGTCAAGCAGAAATTCAAAAATAACTTTCCAAACAAAATCTATGCTCTCATAAAACTTGACATGGCGACTCTGAATTCCTTAAATCATTAATGGCCACTTTTCCTTCTATGTGCTTCCCATAAAATGATATTTATTTAATATCTTGGTATTTCATAACAATAAAACAACTTACCATTTTAGTTCGTGTCCTGAAGATCTTTGTTGAAACATATTGCATGTCATTGCAGATGATGAGAGATGAGTTGATAGCAGGAGGAAAGGTATATCTTGTTTATCCAATAATTGTAGAATCTGAGCAACTGCCACAGCTTCATGCTGCTACTGCTGATTTTCAATCAATACCAGACAATTTTAGAGGTTACCAATGTGGTCTGCTGCATGGGCGCATGACCAGTGATGAAAAAGATGATGCACTGAGAAAATTTAGAACTGGGGAAACCCGTGTACTCCTTGCAACACAACTCATTGAGATTGGTGTTGATGTCCCTGATGCATCTATGATGGTTGTTATGAATGCTGAGAGATTTGGAATTGCTCAGTTGCATCAGTTGAGAGGACGAGTTGGAAGAGGAGAAAGAAAATCTAAATGTGTTTTCTTGTCTTCTACTTCTGCGGGTCTCAATCGATTGAAAGTACTTGAAAGATCTTCTGATGGATTTTACCTGGCAAATGCTGACCTTCTACTTCGTGGGCCTGGTGATTTGCTTGGTAAGAAGCAATCAGGACATATTCCAGAATTTCCAATTGCTAGATTGGAGATTGATGGAAATATTTTACAGGAAGCTCACCTTGCTGCCTTGGTAATAATCACCATCCTGGATATATTTTCTTGTTATGGTTTGCAAGAAAAGTTTAACTTATTCTGACATTTTAAATTTTGTCGTATGTTTTATTGGAACTTTTATAATGTACATGCTAGAACAATGGAATCTTTTCTGATCGTCTGTAATGTAAGGTTAATAACTCTTATTAGTACATTGAATATTTACAAGCCTATCAGTATTCCTTCTAGGTTGTTGACTTGTCAGTGTTATTATTTAATTCGTTTGTGATTAAACTGACCTACCTAAATAAACATAGGCGAGAGTTTAGCTTAGGTAAGAAAACTGGAGCCAACCCTAAACTGAGTAGTCTTGAGCATATTGCCAGTAGATGACTCTAGGCCTATATTTTAAAATTGCTTCTTTTGTAAAGGTGCTTGATTTTGATTAGGCACCAGATGGCACTTAAATCCTTCTTGCTATTATCCGGATGCTTCTTGAGTTGAAGCGGTATGTCCATGATCTTTTAAAATTTATACTTATGACATTCTTTACCAAAAAAAAAGGTCACAATATTTCTACTTTCCAAGTCTTTCAGTGCAAGGGAATTCATATACGACCTTCGATGGTTCATCTTGTCACCCTGTTATGCCATGTAGCTGACCTTGGGATTCATGTCATGTTGGCAGCTCCTTCAACTCATATATTAATTATTCCGTAATTAATGTTTTTCGGAGCCTGTTTAAGGTTTGGGATCCCTTTAAGTTTTGTCTTCTTTGAAACTCTTGGGACTGTCTTGTTGGAGCCTTTATTTACTTATCATTACTCATCACTTGATAGGACCTTTTGGTTTTTGGTTCCTTCATTCCAATCTGATGGCAGTGTGTAATTTCTTTTGGTTTTATGTTCCAGTCTTTACAGCATGGTTTTATGTTCCAGTGTTTGCCACGTAACACTAAGTATACCTGTATTATCTTGATATCGGGTCCAATGTCAAGCACTTGCCGACATTCTGGTGGCTGATAGCAATGTCTCTGCTGGTGTATTGCTGATTTGTTCCCATTCTGCAGAATATATTAATTACCTTTGCTGCCAGTATGCCTCCTTGATCATTTTGTGCTCTATGCTATCTGTTGCCCTTCATTGTTGCTAGTCCTATTACTTGTTTCTATAGTTACATGATCTGGTTCATGGCTATCAAAATAAGAATGAAGTGACAACGACAATAGTTTTAATGTTGTACTAAGTTTTGGTTGTGATGTTAGAAGCTTCACCACATTAGAGTCCTCTATGCTCAATTTCCAACGGAGACATGCAACTTAAAGTACCTAAGGAGTTTCAGTGGAGTTTTCGTTTACAGAGTTCTGAAAAGAGGACAGGACACTGATCTGCTTGTTCTTGTGAAACCTTTTAAGCAAAGATGGTTCTAATTAATACTGCCTATCTTCTGTATTGTTTATTGCTTTCTTGCTCACTTTATTGCTGAACTAAGGAGCACGTTTCCATGCTATGTGGTGCATCTTCCACCAGATTAAACTTAGTCATCATTGTTGAAGTTATTTGTGACAAACAAAAGTGCAATGTCCTGATAATCTCCTATTGCTAGTTATTTGTAACTTGATTTTCTGGATGACAGAAAGTTTTGGGAACAAGCAACGACCTACAGCTTTTTCCAAAGCTTCGAGCAGAGCTTAGCATGAGGCAACCTCTGTGCATTTTGGGTGATTAAGGTTCTACCAAGGCTGGAGTACTTTTTGAATTTTGGATGATTGAGGTTCTACCAAGGGTGAAGTATGTTTCATGGGACGGTATGTTTGTTTGAATTTATAGAATTATGTTGTGTTTCTTTCTTGTAAAAGCTGTCCCTTACCTCGTGTGGTCTGTAGCTGGTAATCCAGTCCTGCTGATTTTTCCTTTTGAAGAGCTATGTTTAGGCATCGTGTATATTGTTATGACAAATGAAAACTCTAGTAGCAGGATCTTGTTTTGTGCTTTGCTTTAAATAATTTATACCTGTATTGGTAGTTTAGGTGCACACATATATGCTTTGAATTATGATATTAGTCTATCTGATGTGATTTGGCACAAGCAAACAAACCAAGCGCACATAGTACTGTTACATCTTTCTAAGCTTATTGATGCTCTCAAATTTTTTGATGTTTTCAGTGAAGAGGTACTTGTATTGCAAAGACATCGAACTATGTTTTCTGCTGTTGCAAAGTTCTGAGCTAAATATAATTTGTTTATCTACAGATACGTGATCCATGTTATATGAATTGTACCAATCTGTCGTGATAGAGAAGCATTTACTGTCCTCTAAATCAGTAGTTTAGCCGTTGCTCGACTGCTAAACTTGTTCAAGAAAAACAGTTTTGAGTGGTTAAAAAGCTCAGCTTAGCAGATCCATCAAATCCAGGGATATCAGAAATGCACTGTTTTGCTTTTAGTACAAGCTTTGCTTAAACTTTCATTATATATGTATGTTAAATCCATATCAATATTTCTTGTTTAAATAGTTACATTGATATCAATATTTTTAAGTAAGTGTCTGTTATGTTCACAATTTTTATTTAAATATCAATAAAAAGGAATCCATGCCTTGTTTTACTTACCTGTGTTTGATTCCGCATCCAATATTTCTGACTGATATCCACCTTCTCATGCTACATCCTCATGTAATTACTTTTTAGATATTCTGGATGAGAGGTTTATGTTTATAGTGTCGTTTGATATTATTAACTTTTATCGTATTCTATATGACATTTTATTTTTCATTTGTCTAACATTGTTTAATTTTTTTTTATTAACAATAGTATTTTAAATTTTTTACCATATTTAGTTGTGGATAAATTCATATATTCTAAAATACTTGTAATTGATGTGGTGCAGCCAATTGATCCATCGGTCCAACTGACGATTTGGCGAGATCACTTTCCGTTCCCATAACTTTGCTGGTTTGTCCATACAAAATGATTAGGGTGCATTGATACAAGCACGGTAATCTTTGGCTAATCGTTTGCTATCGGGATGCCTTTTCTTAACATTAAGGTTGCATTGTTCCGTGCTTCTCTCTTACAAAAATTAAAAGGTTTGGTAGGCGTGGATTACATTGGAATAATAAAAGAGAAGATTGCCGCCTATATTGCAATAAATTTTTTCAGTTGGAAGATCCTACATTGCAGCCTTCTAATTTCTGATAGATTGTTAATGTTTTGGGATTCATACCTCTTCTGATTGTGTCTTTTCCTCTACTGTAACCATACGAGATCGGTGTGTGAACTGATCCAAATTAAGCTTGGTGTCATCTTCTTGTACATTATACCTGAGATTATGGTGATTTGCTATAGAAGATAGCAATCCCTTTTCTTTGCTGATCTGCCATAACGATTACCTCGTTGACGATTTCCTCTTCTACCCGGCATTCCTCCCATGCCAAACCTCTTAGATCCGCCCTTCTCGCTCGCCAGCCACCATCGTCCATCATAGATCTGCTCCTCTTCACCCACCGCTTGGCTCTTCTCATTGACCTACCCGACACAGCTTTCTTGGTTGCTCCTCTTCACCCACCGCTATTGCTGTTGCTGTAGCAAACAATGTCGCTTCCTTGTCGATCTGCAGCAATAGCAGCACTGCTTCCTCGTCGCAGCAGCAACGACAACGCGATCTGCGCAATAGATCTGCTCCGCCACCTCGATGATCTGATTAGTCCTCCTTCGATGCTGATATGATCTATCGTCTCTGGCGATCGTTCCCCTCTTCATTGCTGATTTGATCAGTCATCCACCTCGCTGATCTGACCAATCCGTTGGCAATCTGTAACAGATCGTTCCCCTCGTCGGCAATCTAATCTGATCAGTCATTCATCTTTTCCTTACAAAGACTCCTCCACTCGTCTATAATTTGCATTGGGACTCCTTGCTAATCTGTTGCCTCATCACTGCACCGACGATTCTTCCTCCTCCGTAGATCAACAACATCAGACATCACTGCAACACCAGCACTGGTTTCTCCCAACGACCTTCCATCGGCTTCTTCGATTGCATCATCTGTTACTGTCTACTACTCTGGCGTGCCCTCTCCTCTGACTATCCAACAAGCATGTCTTCTTCCTCTTCTAGCTCTAATGTTTCGGTGATTTATTCTCGAACAATATTTGCTCTCCACCATAGGACTCACGTTTATTAATACAGCAACTTTGATCCCCTAGGCAGTAATTATGCATCTTGAAGAGCTTAGTTTACCAACATTCTCTTCGGATATCATGTACTAGAGACTATGTCAATAGCTCTCTTAATTGTCCATCCGAAAATATTCAAGTACTAGGATAATCAATCCTAATGGCAAATCTTAATAATAAATTATGATTATATTAAGATTATCTTATTCTAGAAACTATTCAAGCCTCTATTACTAGCTCTATAACATCATTAATCTATTTATGCAGCAATGTGATAGAAGTATGGTCTTTTATGAAAATAGCATTGATCTCTTCTACCTTGATGAAAATAACCTTAAAAGAGAAGTATTATTATTGATTATATATAAAATCTAAAAGTTATTATAGATGACTTAACATTTATGGGTCATCAGTTGAGTGATGAAGAAAGCATTGTTCATACTCTCAATAGCTTAAGAGATGAATATAAGGAATTAACAGCAGTAATTCGGGCACGTAACTTATCGATGTCATTTGAAAAACTATATGAAAAGTTGGTTGATTATGAAACATATGAAAAATTGGTTGATTATGAAACATATTTAAAACAATAATAGTAGATGACAAGACCAACTATCATAGCACAATTCAATCAAAAGTCCAATAATCAAAACAAGAATTTCAATAAAGAACCAAACAAGATATCTCCTAAACACATAGGTAATGCACAAAGTCATCATCTTCCATTATACTATTAACCCTCTAACCATGATGGCTATTTTAACCTAAACAACTTAGAAAATAACTTCAACTACAACTATCAACGGTTTTGGTGTCTCAATAATAATAATTAATAAAAAGTCATCTACTAGCTCTGTGATAAAATTAGACACACAGTAAAAGTTTATTGGTCTCAATTTAAGCCTACCGTCACACCCAACTGGCTTCAAATGAGCATCATGACTACTTCGATTACTCATCTAAATAATTAGATTGTTGACTATAGTACTTTTCATAATATCACTTTTGATTTATAAAATTTATTTATTCATAATAATTATGGAAGCAATGAAGATATCATAATTGGTGATAGTAATAAAATATCTATTATTCTCTCTACAACACTTAATTCACATATAAACACTATAAACAAAATCTACAAACAAAATAATACATTTATGGACTATATCAAAACTCCCTCAATTGTTCATATGAAAATATTCTAGTACTAGGATAACCAACTCTAATAATAAATTATGATTATGTTAAGATTATCTTATTCTAAAAACTATTCAAGCCTTGATTACTAGCTCTATAGTATAATTAATCTATTTATGTAGCACGAAGTATGATCTTTTATAAAAATAATATTAATCTCTTATGAAAATAACCTAAGAGGAAAATATTATTATTGATTATATGCAAAACCTAAAAGTTATTATAGATGACTTAACATTAATGGGTCATCGCCTAAGTGATGAAGAAATCATTGTTCATACTCTCAATGGCTCAGGAGATGAATATAAGGAATTAACGACAGTAATTCGGGCATATGACTCATCGATATCATTTAAAGAACTGTATAATAAGTTGATTGATTACGAAACATATTTAAAACAAGAATGGTAGATGACAGGACCAACTGCACAATTCAATCAAAACTCCAAAAGAAATAGTAATCAAAATAAGAACTTCAATAAAAAAATCGAACAAGATGCCTCCTAAAAACATAGGTAACACACAAAGTCATCATCTTCCATTATACTATCAACCCCCCAACCATGGTGGCAACTTTAATCCAAATAACTCAAAAAATAGCTTTAACTATAACTATTAAGTTTTGGTGTCTCAACAATAAAAATTAATAAAAAGTTATATGTTAGCTCTTTGATAAAATTAGGTACACAGTAAAAATTTGTTGGTCTCGACTTAAGCCTACTATCATACTCAACTGGCCTCAAGTGAGCATCATGATTACTCCGACTATTTATCTAAATAACTAGAGTGTTGGCTATAATGCTTCTCGTAATATCATATATGATTTACAGAATTTATTCATTCATAATCGATAATAGTAACAAAATATCTATTACTCACATTGGTTCTATAACACTTAATTCATGTATAAACGTTTTTAATGCTAGATGATATTTTATATGCATCTCATATTTATAGTGTTTTTTCCTAACTCGTTTCTTATAAATGATCTGAGCATAGGGGCATCCTTGGTCCAAGGCCAGAATAAAAACATCATTTAAGAATGACTATTAACTTCATAAGTCACCAAATCAATCGTTTTTTCTTTAGTTGCTACTCCAATCGATGTGTGACATCATCGCCTTAATCATGTAACATGGACCCTTATACTATCTCACGTAAAATATTATCGGATGTAAATAGATTTTTCAAATTAAGCATAATTCAAATGGATCCATTCTCAAATACGAAGCACGTTTAGTAGCTAAAGGGTTTCATTAACAATCATGTGCTGATTTCATAGAAACATTCGGTCCAGTTGTTAAATTGACAATAATTCAATTCATCTCGAGTTTGGCCATTATTTAAGGCTATCATATATGCCAACTAGATATTAATAATATTTTCTTACATGAGACATTAACTGAAGATGTCTTTATACAGCAACCTTTTGGCTTTATCCATCTTTAATTTCTAAGCTATGTTTATAAACTACAAAAAGCTATTTATGGACTTTGCTAAGCTCCAAGAGCCTAGTATACCAAACTTGGCTTATTTTTTTATGTTAGTCAACTTCATCAACTTTAAATCTAATACATCTTTATTTCTACGATAACAAAAGGAAAGTACTATATATCTATTTACTTATGTAGATGATATTATCATCATAAGCAATAATATCATGGAGATCAAATAATTTTTCAAGTAATTGTTAGATCGATTCTTTATCAAAGATCTAAGAACTTTAAGCTAATTTTTGGGAATAGAATAAACATTCAAATATTCTAGACTTTTTTTCTATCTCAAAAGAAGTACATTCAAGATCTATTGTCGAAAACGAATATAAAAAATATTTAAAAAGTCACCATCCCACTCTCCACTATTGAATCACTTCAATTATATGATAACAATTATACTATGGATCTCACGTAGTATTGACAAATACTTGGTTCCTTATAATATATCTCTCACACACATTCATACGTCTCATTTGCGGTCAATAAATTATCATACTCTATGTATCGTATCTCCTATACACATTGGTCTACGTTTTTTAGGATACGTAACCTAAAGGGACTCTCAATTATGGATTTATTCTTCGTAAATACTTATTATTTCATCTTCATGCCTTCGTCAATGTTGATTAGATACGCAACACTGACGATAGAACATCTATGTCAACCTACATTGTCTTCCTTGAAGCAAATTTAATCAGTTGAAATTCTAAGAAATAGAATACAATTGTAAGATTCAACTAGGTCACTAATCTGCTACATGAACTTGGCGTCACCTCCAAATCCACTTCTACAATATACTGTGATAATGTTGGTACCACACACTTATGCACTAATTCGATTATTCACTCACGCATGAAGTATATTGTCATTGAATTCCATTTTGTTAGAGATCAAGTTGTCAAACATCAACTACATGTTTCTCACATCCATACTTCTGACCAAGTAACAAATTACATCACAAAGCCTCTCATTCATAAGATATTTCAATTACAATGGTCCAAGATTGAGCTTCCGATAAAGATTGACATCCTTATCGAAAGCTCAATCTTACGAGGGCATAATAGAAGATCATGACAAAAGCAAATATGGAATGACATTCTTATATTCCTTACATTCTCAATCAAATTTAAGCATCAACCATATAGTGCATGATTTAATTGAATAATTTAAGTATATGATGAGGGAAATCTCTTACTCAAAACCTATATAAAAACACATCACCACTCTTTACAAAAGTTCTTCAATTCTTCAATCGAAAACTTTGATCAGCTTCAATTCTTGAACTTCAATTATAATAGTCTCTTTGGATATCTTCCATCATCACTACAAAATTGCAGCTGGTTGGCTGTTATTAATCTCGGCAATAATAGATTATCAAATCATCACTCCAAGTTAGATCGTGTTTATATAACAAGGAGCCTTGGATCGATTTGGCTGAAGGAATTAAGAAGTCGGAAGAGGTAGCTGCTGCGTAGACGAAGCAGATACAGAGACCGATCTGAGGAAGTAAGTCGATAGAGCTTCTTTTGCTGCTTTTAGTTTTGTTGTACTTGAGTTGCTTCCTTGGACGTATCAGGTCGAGGAAGGCTAACTCTGCTTTCGACGTCGTGTTAATTCTTCCTTATCAACAGGTGGCTCGATTTGATGGGATCGATACATGTGCAGCCTACCAAGAATTTTGCGCTCTGCTCTCTCCTCGCTGCTATTCGACCAAACAAAAGCTCCATGCCGGAGTCACCTGGTGGTGCACTTGGATCCACTTGGATCCACTTGGCTTCCTGTGCAGATTCTTGCGCATCCCTCCAAGCCTTGCGTCATCGTTCCCTATGCGTGCCTCACACCCTTCGAAACCATTCTTTGGAGGCTTCTGCTCCTGCATATCTTGGATGACGTAACGCTCAACATATTGTTCTTGCTGCATGATTCAGGTTGATCCTTATCGCTACATCCTCAGCCGGTGATCGCATGCTGTAGCGCAGGAAAACTTGAACGTGATTGCATGGTGATCATATATGCTTGTGCTCCGAAATCGGAAGGAAGAACGAGTATTAATCCTGCGCAGGAAGGCCCAAAGGATAAATCTGTCCGACTTCGTGCATGGCTGAACCGACTTCGTCTCCCACCTGCGTTTGCATCCCCCGCCTTCCTATCAGCGAATCCCCATAATCCACTTGTGATTGACACCTGTTCAATTCCCTTAGTGGCCTCCACGTGTCGCTCTCATGCCTTGTCCGAGAAGAACCCTACGCTACGACATATATCCATGCTTTACCATCGCCCCGCCCTCGACCACGCTTTTCTTGCCATAAAGCCTCGAACAGCTACCCTAAACCTTGAACACACATCCTCTGGTTCCTCTTCTCTTTGCAACCTCTTCGCCACTCTCTTGGTTTACTTCCTCTGTGACCTTTGGTTTTAGGTAATAAACCATTAGATAACTGGCATGGCTGGCTATGTGGATCCCCTGGTGGTGGGGAGGGTGATAGGAGATGTGGTAGACCTTTTTGTGCCCACCATAAGCATGATGGTGAGGTTTGGATTGAAGCACGTCAACAACGGTTGCGACATCAAGCCTTCCATGGCTGCCAACCCGCCGTCGGTGCAGATCGCAGGCAGGCAGTCCGACCTCTATACTCTGGTCTGTGAAGCTTATTTCTGGGGGTTCGCTTGCTTGTTTGCTGAAGTGAACGTTTCCTCTTTCTTCTTTCGTTACTTGAATTCAAGTCGAAAAAGGGATTACAGGGGAGTTTTCTGGTGTGCAGGTAATGACTGACCCTGATGCACCCAGCCCTAGTGATCCCACAATGAGGGAGTGGCTCCACTGGTAATCACCCTTCGAATTGCTTATTGTGACTATAGTATCATTCCTGTACCTATATATGTGGTCTGTTCATGCAAAATCTTCCTTTCTAAACGTTTTTTTCTTTGTTGTTGTTGTATCTGTGGATTCAGGATGGTGATTAATATGCCGGGTGGAACGGATCCTTCTCGAGGTAAGTGAGAAGAGAAGGCTAGAAATGACCATTGACTTTATGGTGAATGATTGTGACCTGCATGCATATGATCCAAAAGTCTTCTTTCTCTTGGCCACTGCATGAACGGTGCATACAACTTGAGATCTTCTTCCACAAACCCTCTCTTCAAAGAAAGTAACCTCTTCTACAAACCCACATAATTACGAACTGCTCCACTGGATCTCATATGGCACCCCACGCTTGTTGAACTCTACGTCTGACACATGTTACACTTTGCCTCCGCCTGAGAGGTGGCTCACCGATGGCACGACACCTGTCGTGTGCTGCATGACGCCGGCGGACTCTTGCTCACCACGTTTGGTTCTCTGGTTGGGCAGGCCAGGAGGCGGTGCCGTACATGGGTCCCAGGCCACCGGTGGGGATCCACAGGTACGTCCTGGTGCTGTTCCAGCAGAAGTCTCGCCTGCCGGGGGTGGCGCCCCCGGCAACGCGCGCCAACTTCAACACCCGGTCGTTGGCGGCGCAGTACGACCTCGGCCTCCCCGTCGCCACCGTCTACTTCAACTCGCAGAAGGAGCCAGCCGCCCGGCGCCGCTGAGCAGCTGCAGGGACTGTGGCTCCTCCATGATATCGAGGCTTTTAATCACACACACATGCTTTGAGTTCGTCTTCCTTCTCTACTTTCATGCTCTGCGTTTGTCTTTTTATTCGTCACCTTAAGCTTCTTAATTAGGTTGGTTTGTGGGACTAGTAGTTCGATTGATGTGTCTCAGAGTCTGATATATGTTGGGGTGTTTCCGTGCTTAATGTTGCTGATGTATTTACGATTGCTAATTAAGCCTAGTGGTTGTAATAATGGGATGACGATGATGACTACATGCATCTTTCTATTCTCTTTTATTGCTTAATTTCGGTAGAGGTATTAAAAATAAGAGGGATTGGGTCACACTGACTCATAGGTGTATAGATAATTATAGCATAGTGCAATGACGTTGTAGGTGACTGCTGCAGTGCGATAATAGCCTTCCTCGATCTCTGCATGCAATCAAAACCAGACTCATGTAAAGTAAAAGACAGAGATGGAGCAATAAGGGATTAAGAAAATACATAGTGGGTCATCATATGTGAGCAATAAGAGATGGAGCATTTGTTCCATTCCACATCCCTAACTAAACCGCCCCCACTAAAGAAACAACGCCATGCACCTCAAGGAGCTCCGACCTAATCAAACTCTTCGCATCTGCAAGCGATGCAACTCTACAGAGATAGACAATAGGAAGGGAATTGTAGAGCTTAAAAGCTTAGATAGAGATGCGAAGAAGATTGATATTTTATTGTTCCCTCTCCACATTCGTGCTTTTAAGGTGCATGGCAAGACCTCTGACACTACAGGACTCGATCATTCAAGTAGAGTTAAGTAAGTATATGAATGGACTCAACATGAACTTTTGAGACAAATGATGATTCAACTCAACTCAAATCTTTTTTATCATGTGGAAGGAATTCATTGGCCACAAGCAAAGAACTTAAGTAGTGGAGTGGGTGATGATAAATTTGGCAGTGATGGCCGGCCAACTCATCTTTCCTCATCCGTGTGGCGGGCACTACATTTTTAGCATTTCTTCTTGATGCATCTTCTTTTCCTAGTGCATTTGTGGTCCTCCTCCCTCCCTCCTCATCTTCTTCTTCGGATGATGTTTAAAGTAGAGGAGGACATCATCAGTTTTGTGTGATCAACAACGATTCTATAACATAGTTTTTAGGCCAATGATGCTTTATAGATATGATCGTTTGGTCCCTAAGAAACAATATATGAAAAAAAAAAAGTTTATATCAAACTAGATGTGTAAAGTTATTAACAAAAATAAAATATTTTCATTCACGAAGAATTATGTGCTAAGAAGATCTATAAATAATATAGTCAAAAAATATAAATAAAATTTAAAAATGTTTAATTTAAATATGGATTTGTATTATTTTTTATAGAGTTCAACAACGTTAAAGAGATGCGTATAAATGATCGCAACATCGTAGATGTTGGATCCGTTTGTGAGGTGGGCTGGTCCGAGGCTTAGGGTCATGAGCCACGACAAATCTGGGCCGGACTGTTTGATTAGAGAAGCCTTGGCCTACAGATCGAGATGTCTATTGGGCCGTTGGAAAATTGGCGTGAAGTTGTCATCGCCGTCCATTTATCAACGGCCAAGATTGTCCCATAGAGTTTAATCAGCCCGCGGAATGGACCCACGATCTCCCAACGCGCCCTGCGTACTACCAACTGCCATGTGTACTCAGTCAACGTGGCGAGATTCCATTGGCTGTTTTTCGGCCTTTCCATGTAGTAATTCGCTTTTTTAGGGTCCAATTTTCCCTTGATCTATTATACGTGTATATGTGACACGGACAACTATTTTAAAGAAAATAAAGCGGTGAAAACTCAAATAAAGAAGTAAGAAAACTCCGGAAGAGAGAAGTGAGCTCCGCTTCCCTCCTCCTCCTTCCGTAGAGCTCCAATTCCAATTCCCGCGGAGGCGACTTCTCCAAACCCTAATTCTAATCAACTTCCAATGGTGGTATTCCCCTCCCGTTCCCCATCCCCTGGTTTCTGATCCCATCTTTCGCTACCAGAAATCCGTTCTTGATCTCGATCCGTGGCCGGCGCTCGAGATCGGCCGCCGCCAAGATGATGAGATCTGCGGCTGGAATCCGGTTACGCTTGGCCCTATTTTTGATCTTTTCCTCGTTTTCTATTCCCTCCGAATCGGCCGTCTCGAGCATCGATCTGGGCTCCGAATGGATGAAGGTGGCCGTCGTCAACCTGAAGCCCGGCCAGAGCCCGATCTCCATCGCCATCAACGAGATGTCCAAACGGAAGTCCCCGGCCCTCGTCGCCTTCCATGGTGGTAACCGCTTCGTCGGCGAGGAGGCCGCCGGGATCGTCGCGAGGTACCCCGATAAGGTGTACTCATTGGTCCGCGACATGATTGGGAAGTCTTATAAGCATGCCAAGGATCTCGCCAATTCGCTCTACCTACCGTACGATCTCATCGAGGACACGAGAGGGGCCGCCGGTATCAGGGTCGATGATGGGGTCACCGTCTATACCGCAGAGGAGTTGCTTGCGATGATCCTTACTTATGGGATGAGCTTAGCGAAGTCCCACGCGAGGGTTCCGGTGAAGGATGCGGTGATTGCAGTGCCACCCTATTTTGGCCAGGCGGAACGGAGGGGAGTGCTTCAGGCGGCGCATCTGGCTGGGATCAATGTGCTTTCACTGATTAACGAGCACGCTGGCGCTGCTTTGCAGTATGGGCTCGATAAGGATTTCTCGAACGAGTCACGACATGTTATACTCTACGATATGGGTTCCAGTAGCACTTACGCTGCTCTAGTTTACTTCTCGGCGTACAATACTAAGGAGATCGGGAAGACAAAATCTGTTAATCAGTTCCTGGTAAGCTTTGGTTTTACCCTGATAAATTTCAAATGTGGCATACATTTTACCGAGGAAGCTATATTTCAATTTTTTTTTTTTGTTACTCAAGGGATAAATTTCCTTAAACAATCTTCCTACATCCATTTTTGGTTTGGTCTCCATCTTCAATCTGACAAGATTACGCAAAGATACTCAAATAGATACATAGGAGATGTTTCCATGCGTCAAGTTGATTATGATTTTTTTAAATAGCTCCTAACTTATAAAATTTATTCAACTGAAAAATAAATTAAAATGTTCCTGCTCCAATGTAGCTTACTGAACTCGATAAATGAAATCACAGCCTGTGTGGAGCTGTATTAAGGATGAGATTTAGAATATTTTATGTTAGACCTTGGTGAAGGAATTTTCTGGGCAATGCTCACAAGGGTTGATCTGAAAGACCTTAGTCTGAAACTAAGCAATTTAGGTTGGTTATTTGTTGGAACCTTGGACAGCTCTCAGCAAACAGATTGTTTGTCACCAAATTGATCAATGTTTGTCCATGATTGATGTCATCTTACAGTAAAGAACACAAATAATGGGTAGCAGTAATACTAAAAGATCTGGAGAATAAGAGGGAATAGGTACAGTGAGCTCTCGGGTACCAGGAGCTTTTTCTAGGATTGAAGGTCTAACACCTTTCTCTGATGCCTCACATGATTGGTGCTGTGAAAATTTAAAACCATGTTATTTTGCATTAAGCATTCAAAGACATTATATTTATTACTAGTTCCAATTTCTGCCAAAATTGTGGTTATGCATGAGCGATAAGCCTAATGATTCAATAGCAACTGATATTAGCTGTGAAGGCTATCAATTGTTTATTCTATCAAGTTTCTTTATTGTATTTCCTGCATTATATATGTGTTGGGGTTTGATAATTTGGTTCTTCAAATTCTTCAACTTCGGTTTTCCCTTATTTCCTTTTAGACTGCTAGTCTAGTCGCATTTTCTTTGTTGACCTTCGTCCATTCATTTGACTTCCATTCAGTATCCAACTTGCATATTGTCTAAACTTTGTTCCATGCGGCAAAATTTGACCTGCCAGGGTCATGTCAAACATATGATTTCTTCTGTTTAAAAATTGTAGGAACTTCATCCCAGCATATTACTTTTTGTCAGGTAAAGGATGTTAGATGGGATGCTAAACTTGGAGGTCAAGATATGGAGATGCGGTTGGTGGAGTATTTTGCTGATGAGTTCAATAAGCAATTAGGAAATGGAATTGATGTGAGGAAGTCTCCTAAGGCAATGGCTAAACTGAAGAAACAAGTCAAGCGTACAAAAGAAATTTTGAGTGCAAATACGGTAGCCCCAGTTTCAGTGGAATCCCTCTTTGAGGACCTTGATTTCAGGTATAACCACCATGAAGCTTAACAACACAATATACATATTGGCGCTGATCAGATTTTCTCCTCTCTGATGACATGAATCTTACGCTGTTTTTCATATTGCCAATATATGTCTAGTACTTATATTACTAGCACTTTATCATATTATTCAGATTGTTAAAAATAGTTGTGGAATGTTTATGACTTGAGTAAACCTTAAATTTTGTCACTACTAAATTATTGAGTTTAATGTTCATTGTTTTGTTCTGTTTGCATAATTGTGCATGTACTAGGGGATAATTGATTATATAAGATGTTCTTTTTTCTTTATTTGCATTCCTCATTGGGTTAAGAGCATTACTCATTGCATTAAGAGGTATAAAGTTACAATATTTAAAGATATTGTATTGAATCTTAATGGGTGTTATAAAAAGTGTTTCTAATTGCATATTGCTACCAAACTACTAATATTGGCCAAGTTTGTGTTATACGATAATGTTTATATGCAGCCTTCGTAGCATACCTTTAGGAAACAATCACTGAAACTATTCATTGTTTGTGTGTTCCAGAAGCACAATATCCCGTGAAAAATTTGAAGAACTATGTGCAGACTTGTGGGAGAGGGTGCTTGTGCCAGTAAAAGAGGTGCTGAGACATTCCAGCTTGAAGATAGATGAAATCTATGCTGCGGAGCTGATTGGTGGGGCTACTCGTGTGCCAAAATTACAGGTAACCTTAAATTATTTCTTTTCCATTGAAAACTGTAATTGTGTAAAATTTTTCCCTGCATTATTGCATAGACAAGCTGGAGTTCTGAAGAAAGCTTTAGCCGAGTGGTCATTACAAAATGATTTGCCGTAGTTTCTTGTATTATGACTACAGAAATGCTTTCATGGCTCAGAGTGGTCATCATGAATATTGAGTGGTGTTGGTGTGGATGACCTATGTCACCAATACTGATTTTACATCTCTATTCAGCATGTTGTTCATTGTTCTGATGCAAATGGATCATATATTTTAGTTCCTATCCTGACTAATTAAGATTCCTTCAACAAACTCAATATTGACCAGATACACATAGGTTAAATTTCTTGTACAGAACCAGGATTTTTGTCAATTGAGATCTCAATCAGTAACCTATATCAGATGAAACCAAGTGAGATGTGATAAAAATTAATCCGTGTTATCGTGCATGTTAATCAATTCATAAGTATAGAGAGCTTGAGATTAAAAGGGACAACTTATTCTAGCGTTGCTTGATTGGAGAAGGCTGATTGACTACTAAATTATAATAGAGTTGCTAGATATAAAATTATGACGGATGCTGTTGCCTTCAACATCAGTAGTAAATGCAATGAGTGACCAGCTAAGTAAGTATGATGACGGACAGTGACCTCATAATATGAAGAGGTGAATTTGAGCAGTTCTGCTTGCATAAAAGTCTTCATAGCAAGGATTAAAAAGATTAAGACTTGATTAATTATGTTGTCCATTGGAGGTGCTGTTCGAATTGCATTGGATTTCAAAGTTCCATGATGGTATATCAATAACCAAGCCAAATAAAGAGACTGTATGAAGGTGTATTAATGTAAAATGAAGATTATGTATAACATAGGTTGATATGCTGTCTTGGTTAATAATCATTATCTAAAATCTAAATACAAGAAAAGGAGTAGTGCTTGTCTAAAGCATCTGCTTATTTCTCATACTGGTTGGCAAATCTGAGGTGCTGGCTTTTTAACAAAAACATCTTTTACTTACCAAATTTGGCCTAGATAAATTGGTATCACTCGCCTTAGTCACCCTTAAGTATAACTGGCATTGGATATAAAACCATGACAAATGTAGTACAAAGTATGTTTTCGCTATTATTTGTGCCATCTAGATTTCTTCTTTTACAGATGCTTATATTTAAATGTACTTGCTATGAAGTCCGAATGATCGTTTAGGTAGAAATTTCTCATTGTTTTGTATTTGTTCTAATCGGTTGATATTTTCAGAAAATTTACAATATGTTGTCAATAAGATCAAGTCATATAGTTTTGATGTCAAAACAAGTTGCATGCAGTTCCATATGCACAAACTTCAGAAGTCTATGCAATATGCTTGCGCAAGTTGATACCATGTAAAATAATTGACGCATAATTGAAACACATTTGCATGTGGCTGAATCCTATACGCATCTTGATGAATAATTTACGTGCTATACCTATCACTTTCTAAAGTATGGCCCTTAATCAAGGTTTCCAATACCGGTCGCACCAAACCATATGGGTCGGTATGATTGCTATACAATTTTTTTTCTTTTTCTGGTGATACTAGGTGCTATAGCCCCAGGTACCACTAGTATGCTGGTACTATACAAGACTGAGATTTAAATTTTTGTTATTAATTAATATTTACAGTATGAGGAGAGGTGGAGGAAGACCTAAAAAGATCTTAATAGAAATTATAAATAAAGATCTAAGTACTTTGAACCTAATCAAATATATGATTTCTTACAGATCTTCATGGCGGTAAAAGATCTATATAGTCGATCTCAAACAATTGGGACTTACGGCTTTGATGTTATTATTATTGTAATTATTTATGAATGCCATGTTGAAGATTCTTGTTCATCAGCTACAGAAGTGTAGTGATGTAACTGCCTGTCTACAATGCATCATGCAGGCGAAGCTTCAGGAATTTCTTGGAAGGAATTATCTGGACAAGCACCTTGATGCTGATGAAGCAATAGTTCTTGGCTCATCGTTGCATGCTGCAAATTTGAGTGATGGCATCAAGCTGAACCGTAAGCTAGGAATGATTGATGGATCTTCTTATGGCTTGTTGCTTGAATTAGATGGCCCTGATCTTTTAAAAGATGAGAATACTAATATGTTGCTTATACCACGGATGAAAAAAATGCCCATCAAGGTAGAAACTTCGTACCTACTTTTAAGTTTTAACAGTGCACATTATTCTCTGATGTGGTAACACCTATTTGGACTTGAGCTTCTTGGCTATCGTCATGACCTTTTGTTGAACAGTTATTCAGGTCTATCAAACATAACAAGGACTTTGAAGCTTCTCTTAGCTATGACAAAGTGAATGAACTGCCCCCAGGAGTTTCTACTTATATATTTGCACAATATTCAGTATTGGGTCTGACTGAAGCCAGTGAAAAGTAAGACAACTACCTATGGACCCAACTAGCTATAGGCAACTTCTTTTGTATTTTATCAGTTGCTTTTGTGGACTGCCAGTCATGCATTTTATGTTGATTAGATTGTTGCATTACTAATTTGCTTTATTACGTGTTGTTCTAGTTACTTTGCTAACTCAGTGTATTTCTTCTCTAGGTATGTGGCTCGCAATCTCTCAGCTCCCATCAAAGCAAATCTGCATTTTTCTTTGAGCAGAAGTGGAGTTTTATCTCTGGATCGAGCTGAGGCGGTTATTGAGATATCTGAGTGGGTAGAAGTTCCTAAGAAAAACACAACATTGGAGAATAATGCCACTAATAGCTTTAACGTATCTACTGAAACAAGTCCAGGAAACAGTTCGCAAGATAATGCAGAAAACCTGAATTCTGCTGATAGTACTAATGGCTCATCCAACTCTACAAAAGGCGAGCAAGCTTCAGATATCATTACAGAAAAAGTATTAAAGAAGAAAACCTTTAGGGTACCATTGAAGGTAAAAACTGAATGATTATACTGCTGGCTTTTTGTTCGCTTCTGTTATGTTTGAAGTGTCAAGGGGAGATTAACTGAAACTAGAGTAAATCCATATGCTGTAGGTACTGGAAAAAACTACAGGCCCTGGATCTGTTCTTTCAGAAGAATCAATTTCTGAAGCTAAAATCAAATTAGAGGCACTTGACAAAAAGGATGCTGAAAGGAGGATAACTGCAGAGCTCAAAAATAGCCTCGAAGAATATATATATTCTACAAGAGAAAAGGTTTGCCATGTAGTTTTTCCTATATAATAGTAATGATTGTGTTATAAATTTAAGGTATGATCATTTGTGATAGAACTTATATATTGTCTGTGAAGAGATGTCTCTACCTTTATAAAGATCAAATCAGCCCATCAATAAATTCCCAGTTAACCTAGAATTGTGTCTCAGGTTCTGTAGGTTTGGGTCATTTGCCTTTCACCCCTGATTTTACAAAGAAAAAGGAAAATAAGAGTTGGGGGGGGGGGGGAGGGGGAGGGGAGGGGGGTGTGGTGGTTGTGCGGGGTTGGTGCAATTTTGCTTTTGCTCATGGTGGTTGGCTGTATACGATAGTAACATGGGTTTATATAAGAAAATAATGACTGCACATTTTGGTCATTATGTAGTAGTCACAAATTGCCAAGAGGCTACATAATCTTATATCTAGTGTTGTGTTGTATAGAAAAACAATTAGAAAGCCTTGTTCTGGAAACTGTTTTGAAGGTCAGAGAACATCTTTAACGACAGTCTTGTAAGGAAAAGATATCTAATAAAGCAAATCAAACAGATTTTGTCAAAACATGTTCTGAGGAGAGCATAAACTGCCTTATCGTCTATAAAACTAGATTAGAGGAGAATTTGGGAGTAATTATTTCAAAATGTCAGCAATGACTCATCATAAATTCATAGTAGCTTGCCTTTAAGCTTGATAAACAACTCTGAAACAATTTATCCTGGTTGAAATACGACAACTTATATGTGGTGATGACAGGATTTTGTTTTATGTTGAAATAAATTTTCTTATCAGTTGCTCGGATCTCAATAATTCTCCAAGATAACAAAGTTCAACAACAAATTCAAGCATCATATTTCCTGAAATTTTGGAAAATGCCTGTTAGTTCATCAGTAGATTACAACAGCAGACTGCAAATTCTTTTGACTAAGAAATTGGATTCTTACGTTGACATGTGCTTTGTGGCCTTTGAAAAAGAGATCTTTCATGCAATGCAAAAATCAGTTCTCTCCGACAAGAATATGACCATCTCATTTAACTGATTTAATTTTTCAGATAATTCAGCTGGTAAAACAACTTGACTATTATATGCTGAACTTAATTTTGAAAACTGAATTCTCTTGTTTTAACTAGATATCTCTTTCTTCTTATTGCAGATAGAAGATAATAATGAAGTCGAGAAAATATCATCTGAAGAAGAGCGCCACTCTTTTGTAGAGAAACTTACTGAGGTGAGTTTGGTCACCTGTTTGATAGGCTCACTCACATGGTATTCTGCATTGGGTTTTAATCATCCTTTTCTGTTCTGAAGGTGCAAGAGTGGTTGTATACTGATGGTGAGGATGCTTCAGCAGGTGAATTCAAAGAACGACTAGAGTTACTTAAAGCCATTGGTGACCCAATATTTTTCAGGTAGATCCCAGTTTAACTTTCAAGTAATAAATAATATGGTGGTAATGATTTATGCAAATATGAAGTAACTAATATTTGATATATTTATCTAGATTAAACGAGTTGACTGCACGACCACTTGCTTGTGAACATGCTCAGTTGTACCTTGGTGAGCTGCAAAAGGTAATTTACCATATGATTTCACTTGCTCAGATCTACCAAGCCTGCCTATACATGAAAAGTGGTGATCTTATCACTTCTATTCTTGGACACCCAGGCTACCATGGAGAAAAACTGTTGTGGTGCAAGGCTTTAGTTGTCCTGTATGACTACAAAGACTGCCCTAGTTTGATATTCAGAACAGGTCCCTGTGAATTTCCACGACTGATTTGGTTACATAGACATCAATATCATTTTTAAAATGGTAAATGAGGAGATTTTGATTTAACTGTGAAACATCTAGAAGTGCAAAATATGAAGTTAGATTTGTGTGCTGGTTCATGCTTGATGCCCTTGTCTCTGCTAAATATCCTTGTTTATGCTAAAGTATGTAAGTTCTCAGTTTAGACAACTACTCATTATGGTTTAGAACTTGTTTAAATGGTATATTGGTTACATAGACATCAATATCATTTTTAAAATGGTAAATGAGGAGATTTTGATTTAACTGTGAAACATCTAGAAGTGCAAAATATGAAGTTAGATTTGTGTGCTGGTTCATGCTTGATACCCTTGTCTCTGCTAAATATCCTTGTTTATGCTAAAGTATGTAAGTTCTCAGTTTAGACAACTACTCATTATGGTTTAGAACTTGTTTAAATGGTATATTGGTTACATAGACATCAATATCATTTTTAAAATGGTAAATGAGGAGATTTTGATTTAACTGTGAAACATCTAGAAGTGCAAAGTATGAAGTTAGATTTGTGTGCTGGTTCATGCTTGATGCCCTTGTCTCTGCTAAATATCCTTGTTTATGCTAAAGTATGTAAGTTCTTAGTTTAGACAACTACTCATTGTGGTTTAGAACTTGTTTAAATGGTATATGAGGCCTTAAGTTTGCTTTTTCTCCCATGCAATTTTTTTTTCCCCTTGGGAGATGTTATCATCTATTATTAAGTTGTTATGTCTGCATATAGGTTTTCTGTGAGGATATTTGCTTTAGTTTTTGAATTGATTTCATGCAACAATCATGCTTACTTTCAGAAATTTATCTAGACTTTCACAAAGCATATTCATGGGCAAGCTTTTAAATCATGGGTTTTCAGTTTTTCATTCCCCTTTTTTGATGATATGGGAAATTGATATATGCTTATATAAAGAAACTATGGTTTAATTTTGTGTATCGGTTTTGGTAGAGAGGTTTTAACAGTCATTTATTGATATATAGTCTTGTCAACATTGTGTAGGTAACTGATTACTGTATACACTTTAATTAATTTTGTTCTCTGGATGTTTACAGATCGTAAATAATTGGGAAACAAATAAACCATGGCTTCCCAAAACTAGAATCGAGGAGGTATGCTATTAATCATATGACTCCGATTGATCCTGTTGTGTGTTTTTCTGGTAAGCTATTATCATGCTTAATAAGTTGTAACCATAACTGCACTGAAATTCACTGTCAGGTACTGAGCGAAGCGGAAAAACTTAAAAATTGGTTAGTAGAGGTGGAGGAACTACAAAAGAAGTAATTTTTTGAACTCTAATAAATGGATGAGCCTTATCTTTTTCTTCTAAAATATGTTACCTTATTTCTACTATTGACTGAATCATATTCTATATTATTGGTCAACGAATTACAAACTTGTACTTTAGATTTGTGGCGCTAGAAGAGATTAAGGCACAAGAAGATATTTCAGAAACAATTAGATGTTTGTGCTCACTTAAAGTCTTTTTTTAATTTTTTTCTGGCTCCAGGGCATCCCTCCTCAGCACACCAATCTTCACGTCAGATGAAGTCTACCAGAAAGTGTCCAAGCTTCAGGATAAGGTAAGAGCGGTCTCTGACCTGTGCGCATAACTAACATTAGATTACTCTCTTTTCTTTTCTTTTTTCTTTTTTTTTTCTACTTTGACATATGAAAGATCCTTTGTGCTTCTAGGTAGCAAGCGTCAATAGGATTCCGAAGCCAAAACCAAAACCTGAGAAGCCTCCAAAGAAAGAACCAGCCAACCATGATAACAGCACAAGCACCTCCAACTCCACTTCTGGTGAGCAAACATCTGAGACAGGGCACGCCACGCAAGATTCATCCAGCACAACAGCTGATCAAGAAAATGTGGTCCATGCGGAGTTGTGATATCTTCATCTAGTTACCAGCTGTAAGTCTAGATGGATAGCTGTTGACTTCCGGGGGAATATACCATAACTTCAGAGACATACGGTTGATTCCAAAGTGGTGGGTTCTGCTGCGAGCAATTTTGTTAGACTATGCGCCGTCAGCGTTGCATCCAAGAGTTATGAGCCATCGTTAAGAGTCTCACATATGCAATTACTTGGATACCATGTTCTTTCATTTGGTCATGCTTCAATGGCTGCAAAAGCGCAGGGGCCTTTACATTTGATTTATTATGTTGATTAACCCCACTAATCAGGGGGTATCCTGTACCTTAAATCATCAAGCATGCTCTAATTTTGTACTAATTTTGTTGGAGCTAACAGTTTGCAAATTTCTCTCATTTTTTTAACTCTATAGAGTGTAAATGACGATGATGCCATCGCGTAATAACAACGGTTTCTTCGCCGTTGCCGCCGCCGCCATAGTAGTGGAGATTGCGATATTCCCCTTTGCAGGCTGGGGCTATGGTGGCGCCGCCCTGAGGAACACGAACTTCTCCTTGCCGTCGCTCTGGCTCCGGCCGATCATCAGGTCCCGGAGACGCTACCGCAACGACGACCCGGTGGAGGCGCTCTTCTTGCACCGGTCCGGCGCCCACACGCAGTACTCTCCGACAGCCTTCGGCTCCTCCGACGTCGAAGCCGACCGTGCTTCCCTCTCCTCGGTCAGGAGCCATCGGAAGCGTAATTTGGTCGGCTATATCGTTGGCTTCCGCTGCCGCTTCTGTCTCCTCCGCGCTGGAGGAGGTCGCGGTTGATGACGGGGTAAGCGGGGACGATCCGGCCGCCAGAAAATATCTCGTCGGCGGTGACCGAGTGGGAGGCGTCCGGTCCCTCACCACGCATGCGAACTCGAAGTCCTCGCCGGAGTCGTCGTCGGCGTCGTCCTCATCCGCCGCCTCTAGGAACTCGATGTGACGCGGAGGATCATGGTGGATGATGAAGCTACAGTCATCGACCGCCAGGACGTCCTCGTCGGCGGAGGCGGCGCTGCCACCGAATCTGAGGCAGGCCGCGAGGGTCCGGGCGTTGAGTCGTCATCTCTCTTCTTTCGCTGTGTTGTTAGCTTCGTCGATGGGGTTTCGATGGGAAGGTCGGCGTTTATAAAGACCGATGGGTGTATGTGTGGAATGGAGCGAATCTGACATGAGCGCCGACGATAAAAGAAACGCGCGAAGGCGTTTGAATTGAGGGCGACCGGCATATGTTGACCATAGCGTCCGTCGTCTCCTTGCTCGTACAGGCAGTAGTAAGCGTTTCAATTGGTCGCGAGCTCTCGCCCACGTGCAAAGCTTCTAGATCGTCAACGCAGTGCCCTTTGGTGGGGCCATCCACGTGGGATTTCTATGCGGATTCTGGATCGCCGTCCGTTTCAGATGCTTACGTCCTTGTGCGGGCGGGCGCGGTTTTCCGCGTTCGGGCCAAGTTCCCATTTCGCAAATGGTGGGCGCGCAGGAGATTAGACTGAGATTACCGTCTGTCTTGGCCCAAAATATCTTGGGCCATAGAGCTTGTGTAGGCCCAGTTCCATCGAATGAGGCCCACCCGACGGGCAGAAACGCTTGCCTCCGCCTGACCCATAAAAGATCGGGTACGATCACCGATGGGTGAGCGTACCGTCAACCAGTCGGATGACAAAATAGGGCCGATTTTTTTTTTTTCGGGCTCAGAGCCTTCAATAGCCACGTCTTATTCTCACCTCCGGTCACTGGAATCTTGTAGATGTGATGGACCATCTGACGTGTTGTGAATCATAATGCATCTCTACTGCCGTCGTCGCACGACGGTACCCAATATGCGATTTAAGCCTAGATGGCTCAATATGCGATTACCCAATAATCATGATTGAGCCGGCCCGATATACATAGAGTGGGTAGGAGTACCTTCGTGTGAGTTTACCGCCCACCAGTCTGATGATAAAGTGGGCCAAAAAAAAAATTCGGTCTAAAACTCTTCAATTTTCAGTTCCTTATTCTCACGGTGGTGACCAGACTCTACGGACATATTTATATGGGCCTATCATTTCAAAACGTTCCACCGGGCCCGGCCTTACACATAACCATTAAGAATCGACACCTCCCGGCCCAAAAACAATTATTTTAGCGTCAAATCCTTCAAGGTGGTAATTCTTATTCTCATCGGAAGTGACCAGAATCTTACTTTCTTCGGAGGGTCGGTTGCTTACGCCACTCCTAAAGCATCGTGTCATTCGCCTCTTCGTTGCCACCGTCCTCTCTGTGCCGCACCGGCTCTCTACGCCTATTACCAGCTGCTCCCGTGCGACCTCTCCCGAGTCCCTTTAATCTCTCAATACCCGAATACAATGCGCATGTCGACATCACTCATCGTAAGGGGGGCCTTGACCTTCACCTTTTCTGTCACCCTTCACCGCCTATGTCATCCGCTGCATGCCACTATGTTCGTTTGTCGACCACGACCGTCATCCTGCCGGTGATGGCACCAAGCTCGGAAGATGGGAGTGCTATCGGTGCCGTGGCCCAATGGCCTCCAGGCTAATAATCACGACGTGACCGGGTGCAACAAATGTTAAGTACGAGTACCGTCAGTTAGACTTACCGCCTATCAATACGATGATATAAAGCCCCAAAAATTAATTTTGGGCCTCAAAAACCATCAAGTTTTCTCTTCTTCGTCTGACCGGTGGTGATGGGAATCCACATCAAAATATGCATATGATTTTTAGAGGGCTTCTGAAAATGACACGTGTCTATCTGCGACTTGTAAAGCATCACTTGCTCCGTGTCTTTGTCGCCACCGCCCATGCCCTCGATGCTAGAGTTAGTCCCGCCGTCCTCTTCGTACCTCTGATGTCGGTCTCTGTCGTCACCCAGAGCGCCGCGGCCCGTCGCTACATTGGACCAACGAGCACGATTCTCCCCCTCCTCTCCCCCTCCCGACGGCGGCGTCGTGCTTGGAGGATGAGACCCAAGGGCGGTGGCGCCACATCCGTCAACCATGCTAGGTAGTAATCAGTTAGTGACCACCACTAGGTTTGGGGTCTCATCCGAAGTCAGTTGTGCAAGCGCCGAAATGAGAGACATCAACCTGTTAGTGCGTTGCCAACCCCTCTTAAACATACAATATGTATATACATACTCAAGTCTGGTTAAAACACCTAATGTGCCAGATGTGATTCACGTCCACCTCTCCTAGCCACCAGTTGATTTGCCTTTTTTCCCCAATATCCAGTGCAGCAATACCCCTTGCTATTAACAAAAGGGCGTTTGGTTTGTTGGCCATTAGGTTACTTAGATCGGATTTAGATACAAACCCCTAGTGCCGTGAATGGATTTACGATCCGAAAAGGTAAATGTTGCAACCGCAGACCTGGTTACAAGTTAAGATTAGAATTAGAAAAATCCTCCATATCACATGAATTTATTAATTAGCTTTCGTTCCAAAGCTTAACCCTTTTTTCATCTCGACATCCAGAGCGCCACCTCAAAGTAAAACCCCACCGGACAGCACATGAAGTTGACAACACCATATTTCAATAGTCGTGTCTTATTCTCACTTCCGGTCACTAGAATCTTGTAGATGTGATAGGTCATCTGACGCGTAGCGAATCATAATGCATCAACTGTCGCTGCTGGGAGGATGAGACCCAAGGGCGGTGGCGCCACATCCGTCAACCATGCTAGGTAGTAATCAGTTAGTGACCACCACTAGGTTTGGGGTCTCATCCGAAGTCAGTTGTGCAAGCGCCGAAATGAGAGACATCAACCTGTTAGTGCGTTGCCAACCCCTCTTAAACATACAATATGTATATACATACTCAAGTCTGGTTAAAACACCTAATGTGCCAGATGTGATTCACGTCCACCTCTCCTAGCCACCAGTTGATTTGCCTTTTTTCCCCAATATCCAGTGCAGTAATACTCTTTCTTGCAATTGCCAAGTCATAAATAAATCACCCCTTAAGTCTCCAAAAACACAAGTACATCAATTCGTAGATTTATTTAAGATAAGAATGGATTTAGGAAAATCCTCCATATCACATAGATTTATTTATTAGCTTTCGTTCCAAAGCTTAAAACCTTTTTTCATCTCGACATCCGAAGCGCCACCTCAAAGTAAAACCCCACCAGACAGCACAAGAAGTTGACGACACCACATTTCCATCGTTTGGCCTCTCCACCATAGGCATCGTTAAAGCTCATTATTTACACCCGCTACAGCGGTAGCAGCAGGGAAGACCATACTTGAGAACCGCAGCTCTGCGGTATAAATGGTAAGATGAGTGTCATTATACTTCCTATACTATCCTGCGGTTGTCTCGAGCACCATGCTTGTTGCTTAAACCAAAATCATGGCCCCCAGTCGTTGTTATCCAACTGAAATCAAAGCTACCTTGCCAAAACCACTTTCATTTTGTAGTTCACCTGCCCAATTGACACCTCTGTTCAGCAACTGTTGTGTCAAATCAATTCTCGATACTATGTAAAGCAATCACATCTGACTGACCACCAGTCCCGGCAATCTATTTGCCAGCATGTATAGCTAGCCTCTGTTTGTTTTTACTGCAACAGCAGCGCTCACCATATCAATGAGCAATGAGTTCAGCTGATATAGAAATTTTTCAATGGGGGCGAGTTAATCCGAAGTGCAAACTTGACCACAGTAACAAACATAGAAAAATAATCCACATAAATGCAACAAAGCACATAGAGATTTCCATCAAGATGGTTACTAAAGCAGGATCCAAGCTTGATGGAGGAACCATCTGTTCTACTGACCATACTTCTGAAACTCCCACTCACTGTTATCTGCAGATGTACAAAGTTTTTGTCAGCCACATGATGTACAATTGCAGTGGTTAAATTTGAGGGGGCATATCAAAACAATGGATGCTCAAAGGACAAACTTGATGAGTCTTGAGCCAGCGACTGATACAATGGAAATGGAAGGCATGATTACAGACACCTGTTTTAAGCAAAGCATGTCAATTGTAGTCAATCAATAAATCACTATTTGGATAAAATGTGTCCAATTGTGTATAGGCATTTTGCTCAACAACTCGAACTCCACCTTAATAAAGTGTGTGCTCTTTTTCTCCAATCATGCATTGATATATTACAATGTATCTTTCATCAGAAAACAAATATAAGCTTATACTAAACATATGTAAAATATATGAAAAAACTGTTAGAACCCTTGCAGATTCTAAACTTAGGGTTGATCTCTTTAGGGGATCGGCCTCCTTGGAACTCTATAGGGGTTCCTCCCTCCAAGTTGCTGCTCAAAGGCTGCAGAAAAGATTCATCTATTCTTATGAAAAGAAAAGGAATACATGGCTATTTATAGAGCTTCTAAACCCTAACTCTTAATAGGACTCCTACTTAAGACTCTTACTTCTAACCAACTCCTAATAGGACTCCTACTCAAGACTCTTATTCCCTTACAACTCCTAATTCTTCTCTAAGAAAAAACCTCCTACATAAATGCCCCTCTCAATTAGGACTCTCCTAGCTATAGTCCTAACAGAATGTCCCTCTCAATTAGGACTCTCCTAGCTAGAGTCCTAATAGTTTTACATAAATGTCCCTCTCAGTTAGGACTCTCCAAGCTAGAGTCCTAACAGACCCGCCCTCTTCAAATCAGCCTTGTCCTCGAGGCTGATGATTCGTGAATTCTGGGAATTTGATCATCAAGTCGTCATAGTTCTCCCAAGTGGCATCTTCTATTAGTAGGTTCGCCCACTGTATAAGCACTTCATTAGTGGGTCGTCGTCGTCGAGTCACGATCCGTCGATCAATAATGGCACTTGGCTGGGTCTGGAGTTCTCTTTGGGTAGTCATATTTGGTGGGTGGCTTTGGGCTGTCTCCAAGCACCTATTTAAAACTTTCGGCTGGCTGTTGGTTTATGGGTGATATGTCATACTCCTTTTCAATTTAGTACCCAGCATATGGAATAACTTTGTCCAAAATCTGCTTTTGAAGATGCAAGTAGAATTTGTCACAAGCACAATGCGTCCCTTATAGTGTAATTCTTTTGAGTCCCAATTGTAATGAGCCATGGGGCTTGGTGCTTCCTCCCATTTTTTTTTATAATCTTACTAGTATCTGAATCTTCCTGCCATTCCATCTTAATATCCTCAAGGAAGTCGCTGGTCGGAAGTGAAACGGTCGAAACTTCAACTTGCTCGGGTAGCTGCGAAAGCGCATCTGCAAGAACATTCTCTTTCCCCTTTTTGTAAGTTATTTCAAAATTAAATCCAAGAAGTTTTGTTACCCATTTTTGCTACTCAGGGGATGGTATCTTTCGCTCCAAAAAGTACTTGAGGCATTTATGGTCGGTTTTATTTTGAAATCGTCGACCAATTAAGTAGGGTCTCCACCTCGTTGCTGCGCGCACAATGGCGAGCATCTCCTTATCATATGTTGACTTATTTTGATGGGAGGGAGATAATGCCTTGCTAGTGTATGCGAGTGGTCGACCATCTTGCATGAGAATGGCTCCAATTCTGACTCCAGATGTGTCGGCCTCAATAATGAAGGGTCGGTTGAAATCTGGTAGTGTTAGCACCGGCGTCGTTGTCATGGCTGCCTTAAGTTTGTCGAAGGCAGCGGAGGCTCTGTCCAACCATTGGAAGACATCTTTTTCTAGTAAGGAAGTAAGTGGTGCACTGATCTTTCCATAGTTTTTCACGAACTTGCGGTAGTAGCCTGTTAAACCCAGAAAGCCATGTAGCAATTTTATGTTTCTCGAGGTCGGCCAGTTTTGCATTGCACCAATTTTGAAGGGGTCCACTGCCACACATTCCTCTGATATGATATGCCCAAGATATTCCACCTTTTGTTGAAGAAAGCAAAAATTCGTGGTTGTTGTGTGTTCAAAAGGTGGTTTTCCGTATGTCTTCTTCGCATGCTCGTATTTGATGATACCCGGATCAAAGGTCCAGCTTTGTAAAGATTTATGCTCCCTTTCATCTAGCAATTCATCTACTATTGGAATAAAGTATTTGTCCTTGATGATTATGCCATTGAGAGCTCGGTAATCAACACATATTCGCCTTGTTCCGTCCTTCTTGCGTACAAGTAGCACCGACGAAGAGTAGAGGTTGCAACTTGGCCGAATAACTCCTGTTTCGAGCATCTCTTTTATAATCCTTTCTATTTCATCCTTCTGGAGATGTGGATACTGATATGGCTGAGCATTTGCTGAAGATTTGCCTGGAAGAATCATTATACAATGATCATGCCGACGGGTAAGAGGCAGGTTGCGCGGTTCGTCAAATATATTTGAAAATTCAGCAAGCAAAGGAAGTATATTTGGATCTTCAAATTCTGTTGGCTCTCCCTTAGTTTGTTGCTCAAGTTGTACCAAAAAGCCGCTGCATGCTTTATGCAAAACATTCTCCATTTGTTGTGTGCAAATCGTTGTTATGTCGCCCCCACGTTTCCCGTGCAATGTCACCTGTTTCTCCTTACTGTAAAATTTCATAATTAGTTTCATAAAATTCCAAGAAATATCACCTAATGTCGTCAACCATTTAATTCTGAGCATGGCCTCATGATTGTTAAGAGGGAGAAAGAAGAAATCTGCAATTATCTCTTGGTCCTGCAGCAATAGTTTCTCCTGCGGGCGCCTACGATCACAATTCAAAATCCGTCCGTCGACGACCTTAACGTCAAACCTGCTGCAATTCTCAATAGGTAAGGCCATCTGGATAGTAACCTTACTATTTAGAAAGTTATTAGAACTGCCCGTGTCGATGAGAACAGTGATAGGTTGTTGTTTGAGAAGGCCTCCAACTTTCATCGTTTGCGGGTTTGAGTAGCCGGCTAGTGCATGTACCGTAACTTCAGTCGGTTGTGGCTCTTCTTCTGCATCTTTTTCTTCATGTTCAAAGCTCTCTTCTGGATGTTTAATGACCTCTTCTTCTATTGGTTCAATCATAAGAAGTCTCCCTTTACTACAGCAATGCTCACGGCTCCACGGCTCGTCACAATGCCAATATAACCTCTTCGCATATCGCTCCCGAAGCTCTTCTCTTGTTAACCTCTTTGGTGTAGGGACTTGGTCGATAGTAGGGGGGGCTGAGGGCTTTAATATTACTGGTTGAGAAGCGACCCTAGTCCTCCGAGCTTCATGGTTCAATTGCTCCTCTTGATGTCGTGCGAAAGAGATGGCTGCTATAAGAGTATATGGTTGTCGCGCTTTAACTTCTCCTCGGATCTCCGGCTTCAAGCCCTCAATGAAGGTCCTCAATAGCTGTTTTTGAGACCAATCATAAGTTTGATTAGATAACCTTTCAAACTTGGTTTGGTACTCCTGAATGGTGGAGGTTTGTTGGATCTTTGCTAGTTGTTCGTCAATATTCTCGTAATCGGTTGGTCTGAAGCGAATCAGTAGTCCTTCTTTGAATTGTCGCCATGAAAGGACTCCATAAGTATGTTCAAACCAGTCAAACCACTGTATAGCATCCCCTTCAAGATGTATAGCTGCAATTTTCACCATAGATACATCCGCGGTTTTGTGGTACCGAAAATATCGCTCCGCGCGCGAGATCCAACCAATCGGGTCTCCTTCTTCCCATCTAGGGAACTCCACTCTCATGCATGGATAGTTGGGGTTGGTCATAGAGCCTACCCTCCCTTGGAAGTCATCTCTTCGGGCTTGGTGTGATTGGGCAAAGCTCTCTCCTTGATATGATTTCTTCGGGCTTAGTGGTCGGCCCAATCTGAGTTCGGCAAAGAGTGTCCGAATCTTATCCTCCATTCGCGCCTCCAAGGCTTCGAATTTAGCATTGATTGCCTCCTTAGATGCCATAGTATATGGCCCCAAATCAATGATGTTAAGATCTCTCTTTTGCTGTTGGGTTAAAGGCATGTATAGGTTGAGAGAAGTGATGGTCGAAAGTGTTGGTGGATTGGTGGATGTAGGCTGCGGTTTAGGCTTATTTTGTGGCTGTTTTGGGTGCAGTTTGAGGGTGTGGTTTGGTAGAGTTTTAGGGCTGTGGATGAAAGTTTTGGATCTATGGTAGATGGTAGCAAAGGTGTGACAGAAATCCGTGGAAGTTGCAGCAAGTATGTGCTGTCTTGTAAGAGTAGAATTGTCGTCGAAGAAACAACGGTTTCTCGACGTAATTTTCACCAAAAACTTGAGAGAATTGAGGAGGGAATTGATAGCAAAATCACAGTTTATATGACAGCAAGGATATCTAATTTAATCAAGAAAATTTCGGCAGTATAACAGCAAGGAAATTGGTGCAAGTTGCAATTGCAGAATTATCGTCGAAAAATTTCAGCGGGCTACGATGAAAATTTGCAGCAACATAAAATCGTTTTTAGAGATGAATTTCTTAATAGATCAATCTTAGATGGAAGCCAAGATGATCTATGAAGTGTATAAGAAATTTCATTCAAAAAAGATTGCAAATAGATGGGTTAAGGCAACGATATGCAGCTGAAATTTTCTGTAGCATAGATTTTCAAGTGCAGCAGATTGGACATAAAAGATCAGTAGTTTATATTGAGAATTTTTCGATGAAACCAAAGGAAAATCTACTGTTAGGAAGTTTCAAAGATGTCATAAAAATTTCGTACAAATTTGGATAGAAAAAGCACAGTAGCAAGATCAAACAGATGGTGCTATGCAGCTTGAATTCTGCAATTCAAGTGCAGCAGATTGGACATAAAAGATCAGTAGTTTATATTGAGAATTTTTTGATGAAACCAAAGGGAAATCCACTGTTAAGAAGTGTCAAAGATGTCATAAAAATTTCGTAGAAATTTGGATAGAAAAAGCACAGTAGCAAGATCAAACAGATGGTGCTATGCGGTTGGAATTCTGCAATGTATCTTTCGTCGTAGAGATGAAAAGTTTATGCAGCAATATAGGAACGATTTTTTTTTTTTTTTTGGATTTTCGAATAAGGATAACTAAATTGCAGCAGCAGTAAGGTAGGAAACCAGAACCTGTTGCAATTCACGGGGAGATCAAAGGATGATCCGTGGTGGTGAAGATGATGGCGGAATTCGGTGATGATCTTTTAAGCAATTGTGGGAATTGCTTTGGATGGTTGTGGAGGGTTGATGGATGGCTGTGGAAGGGTAGCGAGACGCCAAGAACGCTGCTCTGATACCAGGTGTTAGAACCCTTGCAGATTCTAAACTTGGGGTTGATCTCTTTAGGGGATCGGCCTCCTTGGAACTCTATAGGGGTTCCTCCCTCCAAGTTGCTGCTCAAAGGCTGCAGAAAAGATTCATCTATTGCTTATGAAAAGAGAAGGAATACATGGCTATTTATAGGGCTTCTAAACCCTAACTCCTAATAGGACTCATACTTAAGACTCTTACTTCTAACCAACTCCTAATAGGACTCCTACTCAAGACTCTTATTCCCTTACAACTCCTAATTCTTCTCTAAGAAAAAACCTCCTACATGAATGCCCCTCTCAATTAGGACTCTCTTAGCTATAGTCCTAACAGAATGTCCCTCTCAATTAGGACTCTCCTAGCTAGAGTCCTAATAGTTTTACATGAATGTCCCTCTCAGTTAGGACTCTCCAAGCTAGAGTCCTAACAAAAACTCCCACATATCCGCATGCATTTGTATTGACAACATATGCACATGTAATTTTATTGACCAAACCAGGGTATTCTGCGACCACTCACTTTCTCTGGTTTCAATAAATCTAGTGCCCCAAACAAATTCAGCCAGATATAACGAGTGAAGCAAAGTTTGATTGAGCTAAACATGCAAATTAGCTGCATTAACTTACAAAGTTCAGAAAAATAGAAAACAAAATCTAAACCACCGTGCCAAAATGACATCTATGTAGCTGCATTTGTGACATTATATGTATATGCAGTCCTTTGATAGGTTATATAAGGTTGTGGTCTCCGTACATGATTCATTGCAAGGTTCATCGTACCATGACATATCGCTCAATATAAGTGGTACACACCAGTTTAATAGGGGACTGATATGCCCTACCATACCATGTGTCGGTGCATCAGAATGGTTTGGTACATACTATACCAACAGCCGATTGGTACACCGGCATGGGCTAGTAGGGCGCACCATAGTTCATTGGATATATGAAATCTCATGATCTGCATAAGCATGAAAATGCAGTTGTATATATAATTTAAATTCGTCCTCTTTAGTGTTGTTTAATCTATTATCGTTATTATTTGGTATTAAATACATGATTCATGTTGATATGACTGAGAACTTCTACCTTTCTTATGGCATCTAACTTAAACAGCTACCTCCGACATATGCGTTATGCAATACCTTGACCATCCACATATTGCAACTGCTTTTCAGAACATCAATCCAAACATAATCACGATTTAAATAAAATACTTTAGGTTTCTCAGTGTTCTATCTAAACAGAAGCAAAATACATCGCATCCAGAGTATGAATTCCTTTTTTATTATACCTCACGTTATAATACATATACTCACATATATAATAATGTACGGTCTGAGAGTGCATGTATATATTATGATGACATGGGGTGTAAGGGTGCATTTATATATTATGATATGGGGCATAGAAATTCATAAATTTGCTATGCTTTCTAAATATGCATATAAGTATTTTGAATTATTTCGATATAAAATTTTATCTCTTTATTTTGCATATGCTATGTTGTAGGGTTATGCTTATTAAAAAAGTCATAGGATGAGGGGTTTATCATTGAATATCTTATGGCAATGATTTTGAAATGTATACATGACATAATGTATGCTCACCCGAATAAAGCTATAAAGGCTTATACTCACTGAGCGATCACTTATTATAGATCATACTTTGTATGTTAGGATACTAATACCCTATCCAAGTGATTGGATAGGAAAGTGAGTACGTGCAAGCCCATGCCAGCATAGATATGGATGATTGATCTATGAGAATTTTGTGTGTATAAATTTTGGACATGTTATGTTTATGTTTTCCTTTGATCAAATGTTGTAATCAAAAATACTATGTATAGGGAAAACCCTATTAGTAAGTTAACATATTTTAATTTTAAGATTGCCTACTTTTCACTGCACTCCTATCGATGGTAGTAATGAAAATTAAAATGTGACATCTGACTTTAGTCATGTATGTAGGGTGTTGGTAGAACTAGGAGTAGGACGTTATAACGATAACACCATCGAGTCGGCCACCATTTCCTTCGACAACGTGGTCGAATCGATCACAAAACATTCTATGATGACAACGCATCAAATCGACCACACATCCTACAATGATAATACAATCAAATCAACCACAAAGCATCTTACGATGACGATGCGATTGAATCAACCATAAATTCTTCTACAACAACGACACAATCGAATCAGCCACAAAATGTTCTACTACGACTTGACCAAATTGGTCATAAAGTGTTCTACGATAATAAAATAATCAAATCAATCACAAAGGTCATACAATGATACGATCGAATTAGACACAAAGCATCTTATGACATGACAGAATCAACCACAAAGCATCATATGATGAGGACAAGCGACACCCAATGACGACAAACACAAATCCAACAAGGACCTTCAACGATACAGATAACTTAAGTATTAGAATATCACCCGATAAGCAATTGATGTGATCGACATGTTAGATGGGACCTAACCCCATGTCAGATAGAACATCACCCAACTTAGTCTTGGAATATCACCCAACAACCCACTAAGCACATCGTGTCCCGACCCTTTTCACATGTCAAAACACGATGAGAGCATATGACACATTATTGGCATGTCACACCCATTTGATCGACATGTCAGATGGGACCTAACCCCACAAGGTAACAATGTAGCATCAACGAGAATGTTGACCCAACCACACGAGGTCAACTATGCAACCCTAACGAAAGTTGACTTGATAGGGCCGTTACCATATAACTACGGCCCGAACGGTTCAACGCATGATTCTGCCACCCTTTAATAGTTGTAATTGTTCGTGACATTTATCGTAGCTTCAACCCAATGCCCATCACACTAGAAAGGCTTCAATTGTTCGTGACATTATCGCTTTTAATTTCAACACTTGACCAAATGCTCTGTGTGTCTTTCCTAACTTAAGTATCAAAAGGCCTTGTCAAGCGCACGACTCCTACGTATTTTTTTGCACGATCTCAATTTGAATTCCCAAGCTACCCAATACCTCGACTTTGAGACAGATTCAAAGTGGACCTCAATTAGCTTGAAACCCAACCACATGTGACAACCAAAATCTAACTTGACAAAAGATAGAATTCAAATCTAGTTTGAAATTATCATTAACATGTCTAGCATGAAGCAAGTATATATAGTCTGCTCACTTTTCCATTACGCTAAAGTTGCATTCTTTAGGCGGTGAAGCTACAATGCATGATTAACTACAAGGGTGGGTAGTATATCAGATTTTTCCAAGGGGAGTGTTTTCAGAAACTTTATGGATTTAAGGTCGCCTGCAGATGTAAGTAGCCTGGCCCCTGCATTTTTCACAATACTAAATTTTGCTAGCCACTATATTGGAAGTCACCTCTCATGGATTTTAACAGTCCATGATTCCAAATCTGACAATAATTAGGTTTAAATATGTGACAGAAACCATAATAAAAAAGAATAAAAATATGCAGGACACTTCTTCAAATAAAATTCCTGGATATAACAAAAACACCCTGGTTTGTTCTTGAAGAGAATCAAAACTGCAACAATCTCGGGCATAATACCTGCTCAAGATTTATTTGAGTGTAACCACAAGGTTCCTGTCGATGAATTTGGCACCTCCTACCTTTCCCTGCATGGAAGAAGGCAATTTGATTACGCGTCTCTGGTCCCCAGCTTCCACCAATAGCTCTGACCCTCCCCGATACTGCATGTATCAGATAACAGCAAATCAGCATTCCAAATGTTGGCCATTACATCGATAATATGCACAAACGCAGAAAAAAGAAATAAAAGAAAATGGCATGAACCCTTTGCCTGTGCAAGGTTGCTGAATTAGCAAATCCAGGTAATGATGAATTGTTGGCTTGTGGCCTTATAAACCTTGTCAAGTCTCAACAAGAAAAGAGAAATATACTTCTATTCATAACTTAGCAGCAAAATATGACAAGTGTACTAGATAATACAACCATATAGTTCCATATTCCACATCACAATATTCGGAGAGGAAAGAAGTGAGATGAACTCCTTTTTACTGGAATTCTTGCAAGATCCTGCTATTGTGCATGGCCTATTCATCAATCAGATCATTCCTAATATCCTAGGAGCCAAAATGCTCGTGACATGTGACAACTAATATCCTTAGATACATGGTAGAACTAATGGAGTCCAGTTCCATGAGAGGATAATAAAGAAAAAACAACCATCTTTAGATTGGCAAATCAGTCTGCTTAACAAACTTGAGCTTCCTCAAAAAGGATCTGATGGATATGTTAATCAAGAATGCCCATCATACATAATCCATGAAATAACAAAGTTCTGTTATTTTCTTGAAAAGAAAATACAGTAACAAAGTTTTGTTATTGCAAACAAATATGTAAACACTAGCACAAAATATAGAATAGGGAAGTTACAGTTTTGCATGAATAAACATGCATGGGCCACAAGTTCTTATATAGAAAGACCTATTAACAAATCCAGAATCATATTAATCTACCAAAACAACAGGTTCATCCGTATAAAACACAAGTGAGATAAAAAATGGAAATAGTTCATTAATGATATGCATTTCATGACTCTCATCAACAGTCAAATAGTAACAGAATGAAGACTAAAAGGTCAACCCAAGGAGGTCACCATAGTTCGTGATGAAGAAGAAAGTCTCTTTGCTGATTGTTAGTTAAGAGAGGTGAAGAGAGACAGAACGGATGAGGTGAGTACAGTGGGAAAGATAGAAGTTCATATAACCCATGCATATATTGTAGAGCAAACAAGTGTCGTATCAATTAACACCGGAAGAAAAAAGAAAGGATCACCCAAGCGCATAAGGTCCTCACCAATGCAGAATATAGGGAGGAACAACATAAAAGTTGTTTCCATGACCCAAACTGTTGCAACAATCTCCGATGGTAATCAACAAAAGAAATGATAATCATGTATTGGTCAAGGTTCCATCAAGTACTATTATGCAAAAGTTTACTATGTGCAATGTCGCAGCAGTGGCAATGAAATTCACGGCATGGAGGATTCATGCAGAAAAAGTTAACTAGAAAGAAAGCAAAAAAAAAAAAAAACACCAATTAGTACCTAGAATGTTTTATATCCAGAAAAAGATTCTCAAGGACCAAAATCAAGTTTTATATGGAAACAGTCACATATCTCTGGGCAGCATGCAGTTAAAGTAATAAGTGCAACTAAACAAAAATTTACTGTTTATGTATGACAACATGGGTTACAAACAGCTAGTCAAGATGCTATATTAAATAACACAAAAGTATACCACAAACCAGGTGCAACATACTTGGTATAATTTTATCTCAGTCTTATCAAAACCTGGCATGAAGAGGGTCACCGACTTCTGGCTGGGGTCAAAAATAACAGATGATTCAGAACAGCGGCTCGAAGTCCGAAACAGATCTTTGGTGTCTTTGTTTAAAGATTCTATCATGGCTTTCAGATCTACACATTCCTCTGAGGAGATATACGGCAGACACCCAAAGGGTAAAGGCAAGAACTTTTGGATTATCGATTCTGTCACAACTGAAGATGTTGGATCAAACCCTAATACTCCACATATGTGTGTTCCAGCTTGAATTGCACAACCCCAATAACGCAATGCAGCATCAACAGATGTTGATCTGCTTGTATCCATAACAAGGTAACAACCAAACTTTGATGAATCAGTGAATGAAACTGAGGATTTCTGCAAAGACAGAAGCAAACGGTGATGAGTAACTTCCTGACAATAACAAGAGAATGAATATCATCATAAACGATAAAATAGATATCAAGTTGAATTAGGATAAAACCTCTAGAACCCGTTCAATGTCATCCCAAATTTCTGCACTTGTTTTGTCTTCAATGGATCCACCATATAACCTTATAGATTCATATGCTAGTTTCAATAAAGAAGGTGCTGTCAATCTTCCGATGTCTGTCTTCTCAGCCATGTTTCTCATATACTTCAAATACCATCTTCCTTTCAAGGAAAAAGTCACTTACATTCACAGACAGAAATACGTTTGAATCATAGAGGCAACACTTACCTTGCTCTATCTGTGGTACCAATCAACCTTAATGTCTCCTCGGTGCTCATGCCATCATACACGATCACATCAAACTCTCTTTGTGAGAGATTTCTCTCGCCAGGAACAAAATTCACCATCTTCTGAAGCGTCAAGGCAGAGAAAATAGAGTCCATCCCAGGAAGAACCCCGAGTTCTTCACCCACAACCTATCCTTACAAAGAATAATATCAAGTAATTCTTCTCAGAGGTAGAAATAGTGTAAAAAAATACAGATTGTACGGATTACAAGAGTGGCATTCCCACCCCTTCAAGGACTCCTTGAGTCAAATTCAGACGGGCATCTACTTTCTTCATTCGATCAAGAGGATCCAGAAGCATCTACACTTTTTAAGAAGATTGGATGAAGCAAGACTTGTCATTTCCATAATCAAGCAACAAAACATAGTGGTTGAATAAACAAAATATGATCATAACACTTACCTTGCTTGTTTCCAACCTAACAACAGAAACATTATTATCACACACCCGTGGAGAACTTCCAATCCTGCAACCCATCAGCTTCTCAACAGTCGGGTCTTGAGAATGTACTAGTAAGCATGTCTTCAACCCTTCCATTGCATAATACTAGAGATTCCAGAATGATAAAGAAATGGATAATAATACATATGCACAGTTTTGAGTAACACAAAAAAGTACCGAGAAAATTTTCCAATCATTTCCTTTCAATATCACTGCACTCTAGGGACATGGCATTCTACTAAACAGCTAGCAGCAGTGGTTTCGGTCCCAAATTTTCCGAGCCCGTGAAATGATTGCAAGTTTCTCTAGGAACTTAGAACCAGGTAATCAAATATCCACATAACAAGCTATTATAATAATCCTAGTAAATACTTAACCTTTCGTTGTCTAGTTGTCTCCTAGATAATATCAAGAAAATAAGCACCTTAGCATCACCGTATGTATAGCACACAAGAACACCACATTTCAATTTCACATTTCACTTAAATATCAGTGTCCCATCCGTTGTCATCATAATTGAAAAGTGGGCGTACTCTGTTCAAGAAGTAAACTATCTTAATTCCAAATTTTCTCTAGAAATAAGATAGCGAGGAGTAGGACGGAAAGGATTAGATCTCGAGTCCCATTCAGACTAAAGATAAGAGATAACCAGACTGCTTATAGTGTACTGAGCCAATGTATTCATTTTACTACCAAATCAACGGAAAAGCGGATATAGGTCAATGACCTCAGAAGGTGGGAGCGAGACGAGGGCAGAGAAGGAATGAACCTGGGCGGCAAGCACCGCGGCGGTGGTCTTTCCTGAACCGCCTTTGCCCAAAAATGTGACCAATCTCGTGGGCTTCTGGGGAGGATTGCGCGAATCCGCCACGACCGGGGCTCCACTTCTCCTGCGAGGACGGGCTCCTCTGCGTATCCGGAGGGGTTCAGCGTTAGGGTTTTGTGGGGAAATGGTCAGGGTGGAGGAGAAGGGTGGAGGAACCAACAGAGCCATGGATTATCGAGGGATCGAAACGATCCAATGAACTTGCAAGCAGCCCAAATCTCCGGATTTCTGTCCGGTAGGGCATGGCGGCATTCCTGGCGTGGGTCTCCCATGGGAGGGATGAAGGGTAGGGATGACACGTGCTGTTGCCGTCACATTCCCAATCGAGCTAATAATATTTTATACTGTCGAATGGATCAAAATTAGCAAAGTAGATTAAAATAAGTAGATTAATATAGATTATATTAATACTGTTCTTGCTATCTTGCAAAAAAAAAAATAATAATAAAATAAAATAGTACTCATACTACCAATAAATTCGCAGAGGTCAGACATGCTGAAGAAATCGATCGATCTGCTCCAATCTAAGTCAAACAGCTAAACAAGCTGGATTAAGCTGCCGTGAACATTGAAACGGACGCTCGCATGCGTTTGGAAACAAACAAACAAGCTCTGAACTCGTCAACTGTTCCTCCTCGTGCAATCTCTAAAAGTCAATAAAAAGATTCGGGTTGCGGGTTGACTATTAGGAACATTAGCAATCCAATCGCCGCTATTCCAACCAATACATGAGAGCTGACTTCGCCTGATCGAACTAGTTATGTAATGCCACCATGAAACACGTCCCTATTTGCATCAGAATCAAAGCTTTCGTCAACTTCGTTACAGCCGAAAACTTGTTCAGGCTCGGCTCATCTACCAGCTAAAGAGGAGACTCGAACAATTCAAAGAACACACAAATAAAAATTATCCTTTCTCTAAATCTCTCTAACATAGGACAGAAGTAAACACACCAAAAGACAGAGAAAGAGGACGTAGGATATTCTGACGACGTTCATATAGGAATCGTGTTCACCGCGCTAAGTGACTCAATCGGCAGTCGACGGGCTCTTCTGAGCGAAGGAAAGCAACGGGCTCCGCAGCGGCGAGCGCGGGGTGGGCACCTCCGAAAGCCGCCGCCCGTCGGCATCGTAGTATATGACGCCGGAGAAATTCAGCGGCTGGCACTTCTCCCCCATCAGTATCGTCCGGCGCCACACGCCGACGTCGCCCCTCGTGTACTCCTCGCGCTCTCCATCCGAGTCCGCGTCGCCGAAGCCGTCCACCCTCAACTGAGTGACCTTCTTCTTATGGATGATGCTAGACCGGCGCCGCGAGAGCTTCCTGGCCGCGCGCGACATGCGCTTGGAGCAGGTTGAGACGAGGGCGGTGACAACGTGGAGCAGCCGGATCGTCATGGCCGGGCCTCCGGAGTTACTCCCCATCACTGTTCGGATCACTTCCCTTTCGAGGTCTACGCTCCAAATGCATTTATTTATAGACATCGGAAGGGACAGAGTATTGTCAGTATAAGGAAAGAAAAGAGAGATGCAGATGCAAGCATGAAGTCCAGCAAAAAACATACTTATATGGATAAAAACTGAATTGTTTGGCTAGTTTAGTTATAAATTCAGGTTAAATCTTAAAGAGTTACAATCCTCTACAACTCTTATCTTTATCTAAACTTAAATTTTAAATGTAAGACTTTTCTTATCAAGATTATCTTAACATGGAAAGTGAACGTAAGCCCATTAACTTGCAACGTCATAATAGAATAATAGTCCAAGATACTTAAATTCAAAATAATGACAATAAACTCATCTAACTATTATTTTCGATTGAAATCAATTAATTAGCATATACATGCGGGTTTTCCTTCCTCCAATCGAAGAAGTTGCTTTTGGAGAGGAGTTCTCTTATATTGTATGTGAACAAAGTCAGGAACAAATAGTGAATGATGACAAAAAGAAGAAGACGAATTGAAGGAAAAAAGTTTATATAGCTTTCATTTATGTCACTTCCGCAACCATTTCATCAGTGAATGAGAGAAGCCAAACAATGGTTGGCCATGCTCAAAGGTCAGTGCCCCCTTCTGAAGCAAGCAAGACTTGGTCCATGAGTCAGGTGACAGTGGAATTATGACTGAGGTGGACAGTTGAAGGGTCAGTTGATCTCCTCAATTGGCCATTGCTCTCTCTAAAATATGCCTGGGGTATAAGGTCAACTCACTGATGGAATCACCAAGGTCAAGGTACAAGGCTGAAGACATTGTAATTAAGCTCACATCCAACACGGTATCATAGTTGACTTCAAGGGGGATGTGCAGCCATCCCAAGCATAAATAATTATTATGACTCGCATGTACCAATGATGCACGTCCAGTAGAGGATTCAGTGTACAATCCGATCATCGTAGAGAAGAAAGAAAAGACAATTACTTTAATGCCCTTCGTCACTCCAAATCGATATTCCCAAAACGTCAGATCCTGGCAATAAGCTTGGCATGCACAAAGAAGGAAAAAAGGAACACTGCAGGTACACGTACCAATTCCCGCAATCACTTCTCTCCTCGGTGGGTTGATCATTGCATTATCAACACAACGCATCAAACAAGTCAAAAACCCAGTATCTAAACGATCAATTTGAGGCCTGACAAGAAATTTTAAACGTCAACCAGGGAATTTGAACCTGATGGCTGGCATAAATATTACACTCGCTTAACTCATCAATAAGATGTGAGCCTCTTATTCAATTGAAAATTATGGAACATATACTCAAATTTAGAATAATGAGGTGATTTACAACAAATTTTTAGCTCACTGGACCATCTTAATTAATAACCTATTGTAGTTGCATAATCACCAACCTCATCCCTCGGTGATCGAAGGATAAGACTTCCTAGTGGCTCTGGCGTGAACCGTCTCACAACTTACATGATGTGTTGTTTCCTGATGCTATGCTGCAACTCAAGGCCTTGATCACTCTCCGACGCCACGTGGCAGTCTCTGGATCAAATTTAAGTTCCCAAGTAGGCCAGTAGTGAAGGTCCTGCTTCAGCGTCAGCACGTGCGGCTTTCCATTCAAGTGAACGGTTTTCACTCTCACGAACTCTCCATGCTCCAGTCCCTATAATTTTAAGAGAGAAGAATCTTATAAGATCTTGAATTTAATAACACTACCGTGTGTGCACAACATAAGACATACCTTTACAACCTCCAGAAAAGTTCCAAGATCTGGTGTAAGTTTCCCATTTACTTCTACTATCCATTGCAGAGCATAAAGACCATATCTATGTACTGGACTGCCATGGCACCATCTGCATTCACAAATGGTAATGTAATGCTTATGACAGATATGAGAGCTGATAACCTCCAAATAACAAGAATATGAATGTTTGTCCAGAAACAAAGATTCATATAGAATTTCTGCTGCTTCAGTACCCCCAATAACTCTACCAACAATGTAATCCTGCTGAGGGAGGGAGTCCATCAACTTAGATGGCTCCAGTGTAATGAGGTATGTGTAATCCATCTCTCGTGAGATCCAAAACATTTCCCACATAAAAGGGTATACCTAATGCACGAGACTCCCACCAATGCAGGTTTAGGGAGAGTCAATGTACATAATCTTATATTTAAATATTTTAAAAAAATTATTTCCGTGACTCGAACCCGGATCTCCCAGATTGCAAAAGAGCAACCATCATATCATAAATAGAATATAAATATCATAGAATGTCACAAAGAACCTTCTATGAGAACATTTCCCACGTAGAATATAAATATTTAGTTAATTAATGCTTCATGTAGACAAATATACCCTTACCATCTTATCTTTCATCAACGGTTTATAAAAACTTGAAAATTTCAAAAGCGTTACAAACCGGATGATCATAGAAGGTCAATAAGAGGCATGGAATTGAACCAATGTTAAACATGCATCCTAAAGCACAAGAAAAGCACAATTATAAAATTCATTTCTCCATTGTAAGCAGCATATCTTGAACGATGAGATGTAAATTTAAGTACGTATGACCTAATACCATCCTATTAAGCATACTATCAGACATGTTATTGACTGTACTCTGTGTAACAAATAGAAAACTGGAAACAAGGAGCAAGTGATTTAAGAAAGGGACTGGTTTCTCACCTTGCCACATAAACCCCATGTCCTTCTTCAGGAAGAAACCCAAGTGCGCGAACTGCTGAATGCGGATCCTGAATTATGCATCCACACCAGTTCACCATGCGAGTTGTCCCATTACCATCCCTTATATCAGTTCCAACAACAATCTCTCTTTCTTGACCCTGTATTGACAAGAAGCTAAGTCTAAAGCAATCTTAATATTTTCTTCCAAAGCACATTATTCAGTTTACCTGGCGTAAAATAGTCATTTTTAATTCTCCATCATTGGCTTCACATTTGTCTAGTTCCCTGCAAGCATTCTCTATGTCAAGAAAGCATGTGATTGGTTCTCTATCGATTGCCAGAACCATGTCCCCTTGTTCTAATAGACCCTCGGCTTTTGATCCAGCTAAACAACCCTTAACACGCAAGACTTGTCTTCTAATTGGATCCTTTTTGGCAAGAGCCTGCAAATAAACCTCTTGATCAGTAGAGAGGGACATATAGAACAATATGATTTATACTTATTAAATCCCAATCCAATACCAGTTTTTGTAACCAGTACAGTTCTAAGAGTGGATGATAACCCATACTACCTGGTATCAACAGAAAAATAATAAAAAATACATACCAAGCAGTACTAACCTATACGATCCAATACTAGTCTTCAGTTGTCCCGGTAAACACCGAGCTTAGTACCAACTGGCACAACTGAAATTTGATTCGTTGTTGCTACCAAACTAAAGAACAGGGCCAGTTTCAGAAACTCAAGCTGAGTTCCAACAGCAAAAAAAGCATGCTCAACAGTTATAAAATCAATAATCATACAAAGAAGATGCCTTTTGGTACAAAACTAACAAGTGACAAACTTAGATCTAGATCATCAATATGACAAGTATATTGATATCAATCAATCCATATAGAAGATCATAAGGTGGTCTGATAACTGACAAATATATTTCACAACAGCTAACTACAATTCTGTCTGAGACCTTCAACCCATGGATCACTTCAACAGAAACTAGTTGAACATGCTTTAATCAATAAGACAAACAAAAGGGATCTCGTGGCTCAAATTGGTATCTTACTAAAACTAGGTGTAGAGAAATTCTTAAACTTTATAATCATCCAATCCAGCCTAAAACTGTGTAACTCCAATGCCCAGAAAGGAATGGCCAGAGGTTACCATTTGGGTGGATTTGAGATTATAAATATCATTATGCTCACTGCACTACTGCTACCACCAACAATGTTTCATCTCTTAGTTGTTCCAGAAATTCACAAAGATGCACAAGTCTTAATGATCTACAACAAGGTATCAAATACCAATAGCAGACCAATACTGGTCCCTGTTTGGACTAGTTTGGTCCAATACATAAGAGTCTTTTTCAATGAATTCTACCTGATTAGAGCCAAAAAAATCATTAAATATAGGTGACTTTTAATTATAAAACAACAAATAATGAACTGAAACATGTTTTTAACAAGGATTACAAACTGTATTTAAAGATACAAGCTAGATTTGCATGGATCTGACCTAAATCCATGAAAATCAAAGCCACATCCAAGAAGATATAGACTACATCCACGAGGTCAAACCTGGATCCACGCAGGTGTAGAGATCCACAATGTTAGCTAGACCCAAAAGGATCAAGGTTTCATCCTCATGGATCTAACTTAAATACATCAAGGATAACACCTAAAATCTATCCTATGTTCATGAAATCCATTCCTAAAATTGTTGCAACAAAATGAGAAGTGAAAACTCGAATCAGATAATCAAATAAAAAATTATTGGATTTGCCTATTTTGGACAAAACCCAATTCGGATCATGGATTGAGGCTTGAATTTGTAGAAATTAACCTTACCTTTGATTAATCTTAATTAAATTTGGGAGAGGATTCAAGTGAGTTTGTAAGAGATTTTGGGCAAACTTCAAGCGGGATTGAGAGAGGGAGTGAAAGAGGAATGAAAGAGAAGAGAGGGGAAAAGGAGGATAAAAAGGTCCAACAAGTGTTGCAACGTCTCTCTTCGGATCCAGTAACCAGGCAGTAGGGGATGGTCTTTGTACTTGTTTCAAGGTTGTCCAGTAAGTACTGACTGGTGTGTACCAGTCCACCCGATATTAAAATGCTGATCTACACAATGCTTTGTTTTATCAGAGTCGAAGTCAAGAACCACACAACTTTGGTAATTTGTAATGACTTTTATCATACAAAAACAATAGCCTACAATAAGTGAGATTGAATGTGAGTGCCATAATCCCCCTTGATAGGGCACATTTCGGTATCGTCCACGTGGACACAGTAAAGCAGACACGATGGCACGGACATGGAACCTTAAGTCTAATGTGGCGTGCAACACACGAGTATGCCTCAGACTCAGGCGAGCAGCCACCCCTTCCGCACGAAACAACATCACGCAGTACAGCCGCTCCGAAAAGCTCGGGGCGGCGCCGATCCGTGCAAGTTGGTCGGCGCTCACACAGAAGCTTAAGCCGACCGCCCGAGGAGTCGACCGTAGTTAATTGACCGCATACGACCAACTCATCCTCGCAGGTATAAAAGCCAACCCTCCCTGATCGGTAAGGGGTGGATTTTTCCAAAAAGCTCAACTCCTCTAACTACACAGTGCTGACTTAACCTTCGAAGGGGCCAAGTCGGGAAACCCCTCCCCTCCCGACGTAGGCCTGTGTGCAGGAGCCTAGTGACGACGAAGTGGACCGTGTGTCAACAGAAGGATCGCATGCGGAGCCAACCTTGAACTCAACTCGACCCGACGAAGGCCTCATTACAGGGACGATCCTGAACACCGATGATTGGACCGAGCCGTGCTGACACCTCGGCCACAGCTAGAGAAGTTCGTTAACACCCCTTATGTCCATGGCATTATCATCAGGATCACTTGGGTCTATCCTCACAAGTGATGCAAGATTTTTGAGGCATTAATTCTGTTTTTTGGTCAAAAAGTTCTCTTTGGTTCTTGCTATGGAGGTTAAAGATGTCCTCTTAAAGATGGCTGCACCTTGTGACTATCCTTTAATGTTCCTCCAATTATCACTCATAAAAAATTGATCAACAGGATTAAAAATTTCTTTCATAATAGAAAAATAAGCCACTGGCTTCAGTGGAACTTAAATTCTAACTTCTAAATGAAGAAAGACAATCAATGAGAATTAAGAATGAACATATTAGTTACCTGTACCCAACGGTCACTCAGTCCAAAATTTCTGGCCTTAGAAAGCAAGGTTGGATAAAGCTCAACTTCCAATATTCTAACACGTGGCATTGGTCTCTTTATGCCATTGATGAGAAGAAGTGGTCCTGGTGACCCGCAGATAATTTTCTCCAGAACTTGACTAATTGCATAGATCGGTATGCCCCTAACAAATTGATGATCTTCCAAAGAGCTACAACCATACTTCAGCTGCACCATGGAATCATGGAAATTCTTGTTTATAAACATGTTTTATGATAGATAATTTATAGTAGTGCAAAAAATTGTGGTTACCTGAGTAGAAAAGCTTGCCCAAAGTGCTTGAACCCTTCCATGTTCATCGGTAAGCACACCAGAAAAAGTACTACCAAAATCTAAAGTTAACAAAAACTTAGTACACAAGGAAAATAATGTATTTCTTTAAAACAAAGGTCCACACATCTGAAAAAACTGGTATGCAATAGAAACCATACCAGTATCAAGCTCAATGACTTCCATATTAGTTGCTCGATATCGTGGGCAGTCAGCTGATCCAATATTCAGAGCAGCACAAGGATTGGTAACAATAGATTTCCTTGATGTTGCTTGTAAACTCCTACTTAATCCCACAAGATATACCGAATCTCCTCGGCGTAATGCAGGCTCTGGATAGGGGATCAGAAAGCATAAACCATGAGTTAACTTGTAGATAAAAAATATAGTGATTTTGACCAAGTTAATCAACATAAAAATATATGAGCTGATCATCTAATACAACTAAGATCAATAAAATAAAAAACAGTATGGACAAATATAACTTATCTAGGTTAAATTATGGTATTCAATTTGGAAGATAATACAGATGGCCTAGCTAATAGTTTATTCTTTGGGTATGCACAAACCTTTAAAACAACCAGTTCACATCTTGCTGCTTGCAGTCAGTATATCTTGGGTGTTGCAACAAACATTTCCTCCTCTTTACAACATTCCAAATTCATGTTTGAAAGAAGATATAGTACTTGAAGACTTTGCCACTAGGTAAAAACAATGTTTTCTTCTGCTACTTAACATAATGCTATATTCAAAGCAGGTAGTCATCAGATTAAAATGATCTAAAATATAGGTTCCTTAATGATCCACTTTTAATATACAGATCATAAACTTATTCGCATATGCATGCGTCAAAAGTATTTGCATCACTACCCTACAAGTCATAACATATTTTCACAGGTGTCCTCTGTATGAATTCTGTAAAATCAATCATTAAGCAAATCGGAGTTAAATGCTATGAACATCAAATTGTCATTAGTTAAGAGTGTTCAGTCCTAGCCAAGAATGCCCAACCATGCCTAGCTGTTCCACCAGCATGGCCACCGTGCAAGCACAGAAATAGGAAGAACTACAAACATTGCTCTTCCGTGTCTATCTAGAAGCGAAAGAAAATTCTCATAACCCATCTATTGCAGCTGAAGTTGCACTCTTTTCTTGCCAAAGTTGATTAAAAGCATAGAGCAGCCTAAAGCACAAGTTCATTGAGAGTATCGATGATGAAACTATAACAAAATAATTATCATTCCATACTGCGATTCACTTTTAAAGTAAAAGACCAATTATTTCCTTACAAAAGCAAGATGACATAACAGAGGAAAGCTAGGATCATGATTGAGTAAAATATTTCATCAACTCAAGCATAATGTTATGACTTCAACAGAGTCACATGCAAAATGTAACAGTGTAATAATTCTCACAAGAAATGAAAGTCTGAAGAGGCAACAGAAATAATGACAAGAATAATTGTGACAAGAACAATTGCAGAATGATCAGCCAGCAGAGAAGTCTGTGTCTAGATAAGTAAACTAACCAGGAAGAAGTTCAGCGGCACGAACACAGGAAGCACCCATCCCCAGAGCAGAAGGATTATAAGCAACAAGAGCATAATTGTGAACAGGGTGCAAGAAAACAACCTGAGGATGGTTGCATAAGTACAACAGCATTACACTGATCATAGTTTAAAAATTAATGAGCCTTACCTCTCCAGGAATTTCCATAGGATATGCAGCAAATGACAGCATTACATCAGACACAGATACAGCAACAGTATTCTTATCAACAGCAGCTAAACCCAAGGTATCTGAATGATGTACAATAACTCCTGTCCCAAAAAAATGTTGAGAGTGCACACCATCAATCATGCATGATGGTGGTACATGAACCTGCAGTGTGGACAACATACAGAATGTCAGAGGATTAAGCATGCTTTATGTAAAAGCAGTTTACTAATCATGATAGGTCATTGTAGATCACACATAACTAATCCAGTTTCAGTTGATTCTGTAAGTGTCTAACAGTACAGACTCCAGACTACGTAAGAAGAGAACCTCGTTGAAATGGATATCTCATGGTATAACTATGAGACTTAATGAAGTATCAGGTTATTAAATTTATATGAAACTTCCAGTTTCTTTATAGCTTGATTGCATCTTTTTCTCAGTTCTCCTGAAGAATTTCTTTTACCAGTATACATAGGAGGCTTCTATGAAGCAGTGAGTTATTAAACTTATATGAAACTATTGAGTTCCTTATAAAACTTGAAGGCATGCATACCATCTTTGCTCATAAAACCCATCAAACTTCTATCCCTACTATGGCCTTCTACCTCCTATATTCTTCCCTAACTTTACCTTGCCTATTCTTTTCTATATTGCATCATAACAGTATAGCATGGTCACAATCACAGATACCTAACTCATGAATCTTTTTTTATATTTTTCAAAAGGTTTGTCCTCAACTTTCTTAGTATTTCGTAAGAATAATTAGAATAATCAACGGATTTGTTTTGGTCAGTCAAGGATTTCTAATTAAATTTTAATTTAAGGTAAGATGTCAGGGATGCAAACTATGGTACAAAATGATTCAACATTATCCCTTAAGAACATGATTTTAAATAGGATGGATACGACAACAGAAAATCAAATCAGCCATGATAGAACATTGAAGATTATGCTCCGAAAGCGAAAAAAATCAGTCTCTTCTAGTGAATTTCGTTTGCGAGAATATATAGGCATCTTTTATGATGTATTATGTTAAAAAAAATTGTTAATTCGAAATTCTCTACGGATGGATGACCATGGCAATCCTCTTCCCGAAATTATTAAATTTCACCAACTGTTAAAATTCCATCTTCCCGAGTCCCTACCACATATTTCTTCCTACCTTGCACTATGATTGCACCGCATCAATATTTCTGAAATGATATAAACAAATTTAAAATGCCAACAAATAACTTGCCTAACACAATGCAAAACATTAAACAGTCACATTTTGCAGTGAAAAGGAAACTTAGTCATTTGCAACCTAACCAAATATAACAAACCAACAAGATAACAACTCTGTTTTATTAGCTCAAGTTGCAACCAATACTTTCTACCTACCAAGCAAACTTCCAAGTTCTATCTCCCATAAGTTTATGATCTTCCAAGGAGACTTCAACTTAGTTTTTTTTCCCTATCTTCTACCCCATATTAATGGTACTTCATTATTTGCCAATGTATCACCAGTTTTTAACAAAAATTTGGTTAAATAATTATTAGACTTGAAATGTGCACTAATTATTAGTCAACCCATATGGATGTACAAAAACCATAGAAGCACCAAAATTATTCATGACCTATGGGTCAAAGCAACACAATGTGAGGAATCCATATCTTAGACCAGCAATTAGAGAAATCCATTATAAGTTTCTATCTTAGCCAAGAATTATCGTACCACCTGAAATGGTACAAAACAGGAGGCACTCACCAGTCTAGGCATGGACAGGTACACAAACCATTCCCATTTTGGGCGGTTCGATCCAAATGTTTTATAAAAACATACAAACCCTAAAATAAATGTGAGGTCACCCAATTAGGGCTTGCTACCCGACGCTGCTGTTGCCGATGTCATCATTGCCATCACAGGACGTGGCCCGCCCATGTGCTGTCGTTGCAGGACATCGCCCACTAGTTTGCTGCCACCGGGGAACGTCACCCACCTGTTCGCTGCCGTCGTGGGACGTCACCCGCTCATTCATTGGCGCCGCAAGATGTTAGCACTCGTACGCTGTCACCACAGGATGTCGCCCGCACATTCACTAACATTTATCTCTTTAGTACACACTCTTCTCGTCCTCTACCTTCTCCTCCACAGCTTCGTCCTCTTCCCTCTTCCTCTCCTCTTCTTCCTTTTCCTAGACCGCTCCATCTTCTTCCTTCTTCCTCCATAGCTCTGTTTTCTTCCTTCCTCCTCTTCCACTGCTTCCCCTTCTTTCTTCTCCGCCTCCACTCTATCTTCTTCCTCATCCTCCATCGCTCTGTCATCTTCTTCCTCTTCTTCCTCCGTTGCTTCCCTTTCTTCCATCTTCCTCCTCCTCCATTGCCTCCCTTCTTCCTTCTTCTCTCTCCTTCCTCTATTTCTCCGCTACCCATTCCTCTTCTCCCTCTTTTTCTTCCTCTATGAAACACCGATACATACCGATGTACCAACACATAGCACTATGGTAGTGACCGGTATGTACCAGTCCGACAGGTCCATACTAGAGGGTGTGTCAGTGTGCGTAGGTCAACACATACCAAGTTTGAAAAAAATCTTAAAAAAAAAAATTTGTCCGGTACAAAGCCTGCACTGCAATGTACCAGAGAGCACCAGCCTTGTACTGGGTGATACCAACTTTGTACCAAGCATTCCATGCGATACAGACCCTGTATTGTCCCGTATAAATGGGATACCGGGTGTACCACCCAGTTGACCCAGTCTGTGTACCGATAAACTCCAGCATAAATACCGAGCAGGTGACCTATCGAAGCAGCAAATGCCACTTGTGCAGAACTGTACCAGACGACATCGAAAACCCTGGCCTTAAGAAATTTTAAAATAAAAAGCTAATGGCTGCTGATTAAAGTGCTCCAACTTAACATAAACAAGCATAATATGCTGCATTCAGTAAGAAGCCAGTAATTTGAAGCAAGCATACCACAGAAAGTAAACAAAAGATGAAAATAAACAAACAAAAGCCAATCTGGTATTAACAAATAGAAATCCATATAAGAATTTGTAGCCTAAGCCTCCAAATTTTAAATCAAACATTCAAAAAAGCACTGAATTAATAGATACATAAGAGAGGTCGATCAATCATCGAAAACAGAAAAGTTGCATCGAGAAACATTTAGATTTTCCCATTGATATAACAATATCGAAAAATAAATCACTTGTTTGCCTACCTCAAACATTACAAGAGTGGGCTCGATAACCTGTTCTGCAAGTGATGCATTGATCCTGACTGCTTCCTGATCATGTAAAACCTCAGTATTTCCCAAGTTGTGTTGATGCTCAAAAGCCTGATCTTTAAGTTCATTCAAAGCTCCATTAGAGAATACTCTCCCTTCCGCTATTGACTCTTCCTCCACTCGTCGCCGTTTCTTCTCAATTATCAAACCTTCACCAGAGATCGAATCATCAACAATGTTCTCATCGTCAGTCTGCATTCTGTTACATCCATCAGCTCGGTTTTCATTGCTGTCATGATGATTATCTTCCAATTGTTCTGACCCAACCATTGGTGCTACCATAGTGGAGGTTGTGCTTATTTTACCACAATTAACAGCTGAAGATAATAAAAGAGAACCAACTGGTGCTGCTGGCCTAGCCATCCATAAGCCTGTGCTATCATTGCGTTCATATATTTGAGGAGGAGCATACCATTCATGACGATCAATTGTGACAAGAACTGACTGCAGGCCAAATTAATAAATCCATTATAAAAGAGTAGAGTTTGTGAGCATCATTTCATGACATAAATATTGGCTTTAAAGGCTTTCAGTCGTAAAAGCCTGAAAAGGCTGCACGTTACTAATGAATGAAGACCTTGATAGTCATTAGGAAGTTGCAATTAAAAGGGTTAATGACTAATGAGATATAGTACACATGGAAATCTCAAGGATTCCACTTGCTAAATAACAACACAAAAGAATGAGCAGAACCTTGTTCCGATGGCGATCCACATAGCTCACATATTCTAAAGGCACACGGGCACCTCTAGATAGTTTGGACAGAACTGATATAAAGTCACCTATTTGAGATGTCTCTTCTCCAGCAAGCTTCTTGATGATGGCATGGCGTGGAACACCTGCACGAGATAGCATATACCTGCAAAATGTAGTCCAACCAGACTTTGCATTACGGAAAAGAGTATTTGACAACAGCTTAAGTAGCCAATCTTATAAGCAGACACTGTTTGGCACACACAACTAATAGGATAGATATCATGTATCATCAGAGAAAAGACATGTTAAGAAAATTTCACTTGTGAGAGAAAGTAAACAAAGCATAATTAATTAGATAGTGTCCTAGCCTCCTAGGAAGGTGTACTTGACCATATAGCCACCAACATGTGAGTAATTAACCAGAAGTTTGGTAATACAAAATGAAAATAACAAGAACAATATATATCACAACCAATCCACCAAGAGCATCCTACTAATTATAACCAATAAATGTATAGCACTACTTATTACAAATGTATGACAGCAGACCACCTAGTTCCTAACCAATAGACCAGATTAGATCAATCACGCTGATCCTACTGATTTACATCTGGATTCAACTAAGCCCACCAGTCCAACCATTCTTGTTCAAAAAACATATGATTTTACAACCAAATTCAGATAATTCAGCAAAACTAGATGGTGGTTTTGCCAATCTTTCTTTTACCACTATCACCACAAACAGCAAGCCTTTATTTCGATCATGGTCTTGCCAATCTTTCTTTTACCACTACCACCACAAACAACAAGCCTTAATTTCCAAGGACACTAATCAAGCTACATGCCACATTAAGAGACTATGCAATCAAAATAGGATCATATTAAGATAAATTGACACAAGTTACATGTATAATGGATAAATTACAATAAAGCAATAGAACTTAGTACAAAGATTGAGCTTGTTTCTCAAAACAAAAGCTTACCCTGTATCTGCAACATATACAAGGCCACATTTGAAGCGAAAATTTCGAGCCTGTTAAAGAAATGGATAAGCATACTTGGAATACATAACAAACTTATGGTCATAACCAAAGCCTAAAAAAGCCTCATGATAAAACATAGGTTGCTAAGGATTGTGGTTTCGAACAATTAAAAGTAAAAAAAAGATAATTATATATCCAAACTAATAAGTGAACTAAAGATAGATTTCTGATGTTAAAAACATTAAAAAAAATTATCCAAGGTAGTTTCCGTTTTAATATATGCCCCTGGAAACTTGGGCAGTTCAAGCAAGCAAGTCATTAAAGAAATCAGTATACAGCAAGCCACTTGGTACCACTACAGCATCAACATGCTCATGTATACAGTTGCTGTCAAACAAAATCAATCAATTTAAAATCTGTGTTAACAGTTCGATTTATATGGGCTCAACAAACTTAACATTCACAATCTAAGTGCTGCTAGGTCACTAATTTACGATCCACTGATTAAGACCCTTTAAGTGCAACTAGGTCATGAATTTAGGATTCACAAAATAAGTTAACAGAGAGATAAGCAGGGACATGTATGAAAGCAAGAGAATTCAAACAAACCCGACAAACTTTTAGGACAAAGGCAAAAGAATGTCAACTATTTTTTCTTGTACCCCATCTTAACCCTATAACTGGACAACATTTACCAAAGTGGTATCCATCTATGTCTCTCTATTTTTGGTGGGTCAACAATCCTTCTTCAAATGCCAACATTATGTTAGTCTCATGTCCTAAAAATGGTTTTGACTTTCGGTCCTATACCAGTTTTAACAGCTCATCGAACTAATATATCAATATGCCAAATGGAATACGGACTCGTACAGACCAGTATCAATAAAAATATAATAAAATATGAATACCATCTAAAATTGGACCAAATGATCCGATACTAGTCCTTAGTTGGTCTGGTAAATATCGGTCTATACGTACCAGTCTGAATGGTATTTGAAATCTTGTTCACATATACATTAGCATCTCTGATCTCATCTATTGGATGGATACTACTTCTGGCAATATTCTTCTTGACTAACGTACACGATAAGTATCAATTGTAGAGCATGTTAGATGGATTCAACAACCTATTTAATAAGGTTTGAAAAATTAGGATTGATAAGGGAATTGGCTGAGGGGTTTCATTCCAGACCAAACTAGAACCAACAAGTTGACTTGGATTTTTAGATTCTCAAGGATCATAGGAATAAGCCTAAATCAGCTAGAATTATCTGTCGAATCTAGGATTGCTTCCAAACAGTCAAATGACTGCTCATTGACATTGAACTGATTGCTCATTGAGATTATAAGTGCCACCTGGTTGAATGTAGATTGAAAATAGCATGGAGTAGTTACTCGAGTTCCATTGAAGTAATTCCTTACCTGCTGATATGAAAGAGGATGGATCACTGCACCACTCACTTCAAGAAAATAATTTGGCGTTATGGAATGCAAATCCTGAACCTGAAGAATTAAAAATCAGCAGTGCAAATGCAAATCCTGAACATGAAGCATTAACAAATAAATGTGAACTTGTCAAAGCAAACTGAGGAATATATAAACACCACATGTATCAAATGCGGTTCATAGGATCATCAAGAAAGCATTTTACTATATGAATACCACATATTTCAAATGGTGAAAAAGAGAATTTGCCACATAGGAAACTTACATTCAACTTAACGGTCAAAGAAGTTCCACCTCTTTCAATAAGCAAATCTATATCTTTGTTTACACTGTCATCAAGTAAGGTCTCCATTTTAAGAAATTGAGTAACAACCTGAAGTTAAATATCATCCATTAAATCACAAATAAAAAACAGTTAGCAGATTTATGTAACTAAAACGAAAAGGATATGACAAATGGGAAGATATGTTTCCATTGACTACTTTAAAATAAAGTGATCTTCGTATCCTGAAACAATATAACAGACTCAAATAGGTAAGAGCATCCTCTATGATAACTACAGATAGTGACTATGCTCCTGGGGATTTCCAGTAACAACAGAGCTCTGGTTGCCCTTTATTTGCTCTTTTCCATCATTGCAGACCAAATGGTTGCAGCGAACATAGTAAAACTGAATATAAACAAATGGGAGTCTCCTTCAGAATGTGCAGTCAAATCTATATATTTTCCAACAAGGCTAGAAGATATTCTGCGACCGGTATATGTATCTTCTCCCACTAATTAGGAAACCCTAATAAGAACCTTGTTCATGTAAGGCCTGGGAATGAGCCACTAACTGATTCAACAGTCTTCCTTAAGATAGGATTGGCTAGTGGAGGAGGCTTGCTGTGAATGTTTTATGGTCAGGATAATGTCTAGGCACCTAAACAAATTCTGGTACACCACATTGGACTAACACTCTTGAGGATCATAATGGATGTTTCACATTAGATACTAAGTTCACTACTCAGAAATATAAACAGAAACAGTTGTGCATTCTTCACTAATAGTTATTGTATGTTAGCTAGTGTGACCCCATACCAGTCCCACATAGGAAGTGAGAAGATAGCGTATATAAAGCTAGATGGGCATGGGTTTAAGCATTTTGAGTCATGTGGAAAAATGTTCATTATATCCAAGTTTTGTGCCAGTGGAACTAGCACAAGGGATGTGCACTAATAAGGTAAGGACTCCCTGTAGATTACAGAGCCATCACTATGACATGAGCCTGACAAGTCACCTACTAATAAATTATTCAGGGCTACCAAGCCTTTAAGCAGGAGAGATTGTAACATCCCAGTTAGTATCACATCAAAGAGTAAAAAATGGGCATGATGGTAAGGCTATCTAGGCTTACTATTACTAATGTATGCTTAAGCATCTTAGGCCACATGGTTTAAGGCCAACTGATTTGGATTTCAAACCAATCAACCAACAAGTCCAGTTTGGGACTGAGAGAAACATGAAATTACTAGTAGTGGTGGGACCTTGACTGAGAGTAAAGAACATTATAACAATACTACTATCACACTTAGTAATGTAATCATGCTTCTCAAATAGATTATCTACATCACCTTTATGTGCTGAATGTGCAGGTGTCTATCTTATTTTAAGAGCTGTAACTGCAATGGCTATTTATCATGAAGGCACATTTCATATCCCCATCCAAGCTTTATGCTACATCATGATATAAGATCGATACTTATACATATCACAGGACCCAGAGTTACTATGATTTAGTAAAAGTAATAACCAAGGTATGCAGTTTTGAATAATATCGCCCGGTATGGGCGGTACTTACCGGTCCGTCAGCTGACCGATACATGGACCACCCATTATCGGACGGTATATATATATATATATATATATAGGCAACGTCACATCACCTCGGCGACGTCGCCCAGAGAAAGATATATATATATATATATATATATAAGGCAACGTCGCGTCTCCTCAGCGCGACAAAGAGTTGAGATATTTTATCATATGCTAAGTTGCATAACATAACAAATCTAATATCAAATAGCATTAACACAAAAGAGTTGAGAACAGAAACAAATTCTTTGATGGCAGACAATAATACATGCGTCAACTTGACTATGACAAGAGTTCATAGTTATGCATATGATGGTCATAGATAAGCTTTACTTCAGAAAACAATGAGTTGAGAAGTCAGAAAGCAACAAAAAAGATGAAATGGTTAAATGACAACAAAAATTAGTTGATAGAATAATTAAGAGAAAGATGCTCCTACTTACATCTCCATTGACACGAACAAGCACATCACCAGGTTCCAGATATTTATGAGCAGGACCACCAGGCACCTGTAACAATTAATCAATCGGAACATAGAACACCATCACATGATTACATGAAAGCTATAGAAGTTCTTGGTAGAATTAACAGAAACTCACCACAGAGTCTACAACTAACATCCCTGTCTCTCCGGTATGACAAACGAGCCTCACCATCTGATTGTTAGCCGAAAAAAGAGAGAAAGTTATGGTAAGCATATCAAGTATTAATCAACAGTGTAAAAAGAGTTGGATGCATAATAGGAAACCGAAAGTCAAATATTAAGGAAACTTTGAATGCAAGTGTATATATACATATATATCAGCAAAGAGATAAGTAAATTAATTTCCGAATGCACTAAACATCTAATGAATAGCAACATACCTTCTCTGTTTCGTTTTGAAGGCCAAGTCTCCGAGTTTCATCAAATCCCTTATGAACAAATGTTACCTAAAAAATCAAACGTAAATCATAAGAACTTTAAGAAAAGACAATCTAAACAAACAAAATCATTTCTGTTTTCATGTTATACTTAGCAGCTTATCAATCAGATTGACCAAGAAGAAGACTGAGGCAAGTACATTAAACCTCAGGCATAACATGGACTAATGTCATGGTAATATAATTTTGCAATTAATCACATATCTATAATAGTGGCCTATAGTCTGGAACATCATCTGAAATCTTCAACTCTGCAGAAACATAGCAATACCTTGGCCGATGCAGTTGCATACTCTGCCCTTCTTAAAAACAAATATCAGAGCACACAAAAGAAAATTAGAAAAGATCACCCTAACTAGTTCCTTTCGTCTTACTTTTGTGATAGACCATTTTCTGACCCCTCATTTTCAAATAAGCAAAATATCAGTATTCCATACTACAGCAAGCCTAACCGATTTTACCACAGCAAAAAAATGGGTCTTTTTCTCAACAAAATAATGGTTCGCATCAGGTTATATTCTGACAAATTTTTAAAGCAAGACAGGAGTGGTCTCAGGTGTAAATGTAATTACAATTTTTCTGTCTCATCATTGATTTTACTACTACATCAAAATCAGGTCGGGTACATTTGTAGAAGGTCAATCCACCCAAACCACTGACAGACCATATGCATGAAACTTGAACAAAATAAATAAATTGTGAAAGTTCTTAACATCAGTAGTAAGTATTGTGCAAATAGCTCTCATACAAACATTTTACCTTTCAAAAGTTTTGTATCATAAAAGGCTGGGGAACAGATTATTCACACAATGATTTGATCAACTTGGTTGACTTAAAACATGTCAGTGATGAATGCACTTCTACCAAACATATAATGATATTTTATCTGAACCACAAGGAACAACAACAACGGCAAACAAGCCCATAAGATCTTAACATCTATTACACTAAAATCCTAGATAAAAATAATGTCTCAAGTCAAGATCTGACAATAAATTTAATGCTCATACAGAAGTCCAGATGTCGAATTAAAATGATGGTGACTGTCAAGGGTAATGATTCCTCGATAAAGCTCAAAACTAAACAAACAAAAGTCCTTATAGCAGACACCAAATATATGGGAAGCAAATAACTAGGTGTTAGCTGGTCAGCAATTTCTAAGAGGACTAGAGAGAGTCTAGAGACATCATTACAATATTTGGTTGGGAAACAAGAAGGCCGTGGACAAGGCAATAGAATTAAGAAAGATCAACAAAGAATATGTACAAGGCAACAACAGCAACAATACATTGATCTCAAACTAAAAAGCCCAGCAACCTCATAAAATGCACAGAACAAGAGTAGCAGATATGTTTACCCAAAAAACAAACCTGAAGTGTTCCACGAGGAATTGTAACAGCATCAGGCTTGCTTCCAAACGTACTCCAACTCTTTTGAATTAATGTTAATGCTCTTACAACCTGTAAGAAATTACAAGATAAAAAAGTTACAAAACACTTAATGAGCCAGAAGCACAAATCTTAAAAGAAAGCAAGCACTTATTCACAATTTATGGTGCTAAAATACAAAACAAGTACATCAAGTCATGAAATCAAACCAATGGTCACACATCAACATGTAATGGTGCTGAAAGTGCATTACAATAACCTACAACAAAAGGTAGCATTCTAAGGATGCCAATTGATCTGATCATTCAAATTATCTTTCAACAAACCTAATATCCATATAATCAAAAGATGCCAAGCTTGACAGCATTATGTGCATGAAATTACTTGTCTTATGCTAGCATTGTGGCTTGTGCTCCATCAGCCTTTTGGCTTAACTTATATCCTTCTGGAGCAACTGTTTAGCTTTTCCACTTCATTCATTAAATTTCCAAGGGAAATTTATAGGCTGCTCAAGTTCAAGAGCTTAAGATGCTAAAGCAATATCTTTTTACTAGCCACTCATCATTTTTGTTCATGTAAATTCTTCTATGCCAAAAATTGCTTTGGTTAGTAACTTTCACTAACTTCAACTGGCTGATGCTATGTTAATAATAGAAGCCTTCTTGACTACCGAGATCCTGAACCTTGAGCAGTGCATAATTGGACTTCCATATCTTTTAACAAGAAATTCAAAGTAGCAGATTAGTGCTTTTATTTAACACTCAGAAAATTTATAGGAGCATTATGTTAAGAGTCTTAAGACTAAGAAATCCGACATAATTTAAAACATTTGATATGATAATATAGCCAAAAAAACCAACTCGCTCTAGTGGAAGAAAAAATGCAGAAGCACTAGACGATTTGCTCCCAGCATTTAAGGCAACAGCTCTTCCTTGGCAATCTATGACTGGAGAGCCACTTGAGCCACCTTTTGTTCCAGATGCAGCCTGCACAAGAAAGTAAAACATGAGTGAAATGTTATGAACAAAAAGAACAAAAAAAGGTGCAAATACTCATAATAACAAGTTTAAATTTCACAGAGATGCTAAATAAGAAAGAAAAAACATGACAATGCTGACTGTATTCTGAATATACTCTCACTAGAAACTTCTAAGAAATTAATTTGAAATTCTTACTCACAAGGCAATATCATGATGCTACCATGATTTTTTACTGAGTAATTGATTTGAAATTTCTAATAAACTGAATGTCATAAGTACACCATATAAAGCCAACATGTTGATTAGGTTAATTTAGAATAGCACTTTTGTGACTTGCATTTCTCAGAGAATCTTTAGGGCTATTCTAGTCAGGATGGTGTACTTAAGGTATCTTAGTAGCAAGGTCTGTAATTTCGTACCGTATCGGAGTTTCGACTTTCGCTCGGTACGGTACGAAACTGTATACCGAGCGGTATACCGTTCGGTATACCACTCAGTATATATATATATTATATATCATGGTATGCAATTTCGAATGGTACCGCCCGGTACGGGCGGCATGTACCGATCCGAAGGCATACCGGTACGCAAACCGCCCACTACTGGACGGACCATGCTACAGAGCTACAATGCTACAGTGATACGTTGTAGCAGTGCTACAATGCTACAGTAGGAGGAAATCGCTCGATAAACCCTGGTGTACCGTTCGGTATGCCCTGGTATACCGCTCGGTACACCGGTACCATACCATACCGAGCCAACCTCGAAACACCGGTACGGTACGGTATTGCATACCTTGTTTTATGTATATATATGTGTATATACGTGTATATATATATATATATATATATATATATATATATATATATATAAGACGACGTCGACGATGCGACGTCGCCTTTTCCTTCACCAAGCGGGGCGACGTCGCCAAGTTTATATATACATATATATATACATATATATATTTATATATATATATATATATAATTTTATTTTATTATTATTTTTCGTTCCGCCCGGTAGCGGACGGTCCGTGTACCCGTATGCTGTCGAACTGGTACGGGCGGTATCATTCGGTATTGCCTACCTTGCTTAGTAGTAGTTGAAGTAACCTAATCACAAAAAAAAAAAAAAGGTAAATCTTTAACAACTAAAATAAAGCGCCTAGGGGGTTAACAACCACTTCATTCCAACCATCTCCAAGTTGGGCTCCAAACTGATATCTTCAGAGGGATAAGCCTAAACTAAAAAACAATCTTAGAACCACCTTTTCAATCAATCTCAAGTCTCAAAACCCTATCTTCCAAGGATGCTCCTCACATTCTTCAACACAATTTATTTCCATAATGCCCAGCAACAAGGCACAGCTCTTCAATGATAAAGTGATAAAGAATTGAATTAGCACGATATATGACACCTATCCTCATGTCTTTTTTCCCTTTTTATGGGTGAGAATTTGGGGTTAATTTAAGCAACATGATCAATTTTTTTTATCTCTGTAGGTTTACAACAACTCAACACCAATTTGAGCAATATATTGTAATATTTAGTATTAATATTTTTCCTTTTTTTTTGTTCTAGCAGCATACCACTAGCACGGCACAATCATTTTGACAGCCAGCTGAAACCCCACGTGCCAATGAATTTTAGGCCTTGCTTCTGGGAAATCTGGCATCCAGAGGCCATCAAGTATACTCATTTAAGCTTCTACAAACTAGAATTCCAATCTGAAAAATAGAATCTATATAGGAAGGCAAATTAACAAGACAACTTATTCACATCTAGATATAAAAGACATCAGGTGATATTATGAGCAAGAGGTGAACACAAAATAACACACGTAAAGCACTATGGATCAGAGAGATCTGTTGGCAGCGCAAAGAAGGAAAAGAGGAAAAAACCAAATAGGAGTAGGGTAAAGACGGACAAGGGAAAAGATGTTTAATATTTCAACCATTTTGAATTCATAAAAACATGCGCTATTCAAAACAAGGATAACCAAACACAAGTAACTAGCAAATCATCCCAACCAAGAATTTGTCGGAGTGCTAGCATGCATTTCAACCGAGAATCTTTATAGATAAGTATAGCATGCAAAGCATCTAACCGCATAAAGTCATTTAACCTCAAATAGTGTATAATCACATTGAAACAATCAATAGAACATTCATCCAAATATGTTCTAAAGGATGCATTAACAAATAGGTGGTCCTAGACTCCTAGTCATAACAATTGTCATGGAGATAAAAATATTTGCCACATCCAAGGTTCATGCATGGCATACGGCATACCTATAGGCTTAAACAACTCCTACCAATTGAAAGCAAAAAGAGGAAAGAACTCTCGAAAACCTGAAGTATGGTCATTATTCTAAATCACCATTCTTAAGGTATGACATGGAATCACTTATTTAAGACCCAAATGATGGGAAAAAAACCATCTCAAAGAGGGTCATCTCTTGCATTCAATGCTAGTTAGAATTCAGTGGTGTTTGGCAGCATTCATGAGAGTCAATCACCAGATCCTTTCTTTCTTGCACTTTTGCTATTGACATTGAATGAGATATCAAGTTAACTTTAAAAACCTTTAACTTTCATTTTGACTTTTCACCAAGCAATCATGGGCAGATTCAACCACTATCAAAAGTCGAAGCAGAAATTTACTAAACTTAACACCATTGAACATATAGCAGGTAAGCTTTAATATCTTATATATACAACAAAGAACAATTTATGGAGAAACTATTTTGGAGTGGATAACTAGGCGCCGTTGTAAATGGTTCAGTGTGATGACATTTGTTTTTCTTTGGATTTCCATTTCCTATAACATATCTAATTTGAGATTAACATACTGACGATTAAAAACAACTGACAAAACTCACACCACTATATGAGATTATTCCCATGAAATTCTCTTACAGCCTTTGACAGAGGTTAATTCGCTATAAAAAGTCACAATAAACAGGTATTCATGTTACAACGAAATATGTAAGTGATTAACTAGCAGCAAATGGTTAAAACTGACTGAAATAAATGGAAAACTAGAATTCAGTTTTAAATGTGCAGCTTCTGTGAACATCTATCAATCATACATACCTGCATGTAGAATGTATTGAAGTCATTGTATCCATCCCTGTATTGAGAATGCAAAAATAACATCACTTAACTAGGAAATAGTGGACACTGATGAGAGACTCAGAAACCATGATGTAACCGACATAATGATAATGCAGCAACAAAACATTAGTGTGACATACATGATCCAAAAACAGTGTCAATCATGGTATACATCACTGGATTAACATGAATGCTTCCTTTCACAGTTCATGTGCTAGATACAGAAGATCATGGTAAACATCACTGGAGTACTAATTATGTAAATATAACACATCAATTCATTACAAACGCAAACTACTGTACATCTGAGCCAAACTTGAAGATCAACATAAGTATCTAAAATGGCAGTTTAATGAAATAGAAGATGAGTTTGAGATGTTTTTCCACTTCGTTGAATTGAACAAGTGTCAGACAAGTGTAGAATGCTGAAGAAAATAATTGTTACAATTAGAACTACAAGCAGATCAGATGGGATCCACCTCCGGTTTGGCTACAGACCAGATCATCAGGTCAGTCAGGATTTGGATTACCCGAATCACAAACTTAGTCCTTATCCAATCAAGGGGAACAACCTGGAACTCCAATAAAGGATAGTCAAGTAAACAAGGATTGCAATTCAGCCAACGGACACAGCCAGAGAATGAAGTAACAAATTCAGAGCCATAGACCAGAATGCAAAAGATAACTGAAGCCTCATTTTCTTAGCTAATACCCAACAAACACTAATTAATTGATAACTGATTTTGTGAAACAAAATTACCAACCAAAAGAGAGAAGGAAAAATAAACATCAATGAAACAAAAACAATCAATCAATCTGAGAAAGACGAGTACGAAGCCATGGATGATGTTGAACAGTCGCTCGTTACTGATGTGAAAAGAAGATACTCTGAACTTATAAGCAATGGGAAGAGGAATGAGGGGAGGCAGCGCACCCTCAAGACTGGGGCAGCAAAAGACAAGATAAATGGAAAAAGGTGGAGGCAAAGATTAAAAATGAGGGAAGAGGGGGTGATGGTTGGTGTTTCATGACAAAATCTGATATACGAATGTAGTTAAATTGTAAGGAATTAGTACGTTAACTCTTCTTAATTCTTATAAGTTATAAGTACAGAAAAGTTCTCAATGGCGTTTACTATCATACATTATAGCAAGACATACAAATGATGCATATATTATGAGACAGATAAAGATGACAGCACATACTTTTTATAGTGAGGAGCATCTCTATCAAGACGCGCTACAGTTCCTGCTAAAATGGAGACCTGCAAGTTTATAGAACCACAGAATAAGGAAACTCTTGAACTACACTTGTTCATCAGTTTATGGTGCATCCTGGAGTCAAAAAAATTTACTGCACATATAAATGAAGGTATGGACTTCCATGCATAAATTGAAAGGCTCTTATGCGCATATGGTGCATGCATTAATATGTAAGCGTGTTGTGGGTTAGGTGCTTGTATGGCACATGTATGTGTGGTTGTGTGGATATCTACTGGTACTTGTGTGCTGCAGGTTATCATTTATTCATGTCTAGCGAGCATGTGAAGTATATAAGCATTCTTTGTTCTAGTTGCATGCAAGTGTAAATTCATACTTGTAAGAGTAAAATCACATATACATGAGCATTACCAGAAGATGGATTATCTGAAAAGATAAATGTTGGTAAACGAGATGGTGAATATCGCATTCATAAATTTAAATGGGTAACAATAGCATTATCAATATGATCGAAGATTACCGTTTTGACTGACATATGTTGGCACGAATTGAAACATACCATGCCAAAAATGTATTAGCGTTAAGCATGTAGATCCATGCCAGCGGTGCCGACAAATAGCAGCCAATATTTTGCTTGTGCCAACCATCAAGGGGGCATTAATTGGCACACCATAGAACCATGCCACATCAACAAGGTGTTGGCACAGCGGACCGCCCGTTACCAAGTGGTTTGTATATATATATATATATATATATATATATAATAGAAGGCGACGTCGCCTTTTATAAAAATATTTATATATAAAAAATATTTTTATATATAAATATATTTATATTTATATATAAATATTTTATAACATTTTTTACTTATATATATACTTATATAGGCGACGTTGCTTCGACGACATCGCCAAATTTTTATTTTATTTTATTTTATTTTATTTATTTATTATTATTATTATTATTATATATACCTATACCGAACGGTATATCGCTCGGTATATAGTATCGTACCGTACCGAGTGAATGTCGAAACTCCGGTACGATACAATATTTCGATCCTTGCCAAGAACCAAGCTTCGCATTGACAAATCTTTATTTCTAAGCTATTCAGTTATTTGACATATAAAATTATGTGAATTCTCAAAAGCGACATGTATGTATATGTAATACTTATTGTCATTATAATCTTTTGCACTAGTCACACATATAAACATAATCCCTCCTCCACCAGAATAGTACATATAGAAAAAGATTCACAGCAAGTCCTTAATTAAAGACATTTTAAGAACCTCACTCTGTTTCCTGCCAGGTATTAACCACACAATTCTAAACCACATGCAATAACAATTCTTTGACTTACTATGAATGAAAAATTAACAAGGTCCATTAAACAATCATAACTATGATACGTACCTTTTCACCACTATCGTTTCCTACAACTCGTATCTCCAAACCAACACAAGCAGCTTCAGGTGTAAGGGGAATCTCCTCGTAGATCAAAAACTTGATTGCTTCAGGGTCATAGCAGAAGAAGCCAAAATCATGTATCTAATCATAAAAAGACAGGAAATGTGTAAGACAGCAACCAATTTTCCTAAAGCAACATGAACAGCATTCAGATTTTCACCAAATTGAGAATCTGTAGAACCCACTACTAAGTTATGGTGGAAGACATAAAATATCAAATGCTTGCTTGACATAAATTATCCGATGTACTAAACATCTATGTTAAACGTCATAGATATGCTTGTGTTCTAAAATTCAAGAAAAGATCAAGGAGATGGATTTCTTGCTTCATATTCCCATTCTTCAAGCGTCCAAATTCTCAATCCGAATCCATTCAACTTAACAGATGTCATAAGATAAATGGTAAGTGGGGTAGGAAAGAGAATAGATCTCTCCATCATAACACTGAGTGTCATTGCTTGTTGATCACTGGCAAAAATTCTATCAGAACCTGGTTAATTATAAGCTTTCATGCCTAGCAATACAAACATATGCCTGAATAGTACGTATTTGCATTATTAACAAGGCCCTCCCAAGAAAATAAGACGAAGACACGAAGCTATCCACTGAGAGGCTCAGTTTATTGAGATAACAATCTGTGGCATCAACAAGTGCATAGACCTCATTAGTTATAGACCAAATTAGTGTTTTGAAATATTTCCACAGGATCCTTAATATTAGATTTCAAGAAAAATAACCCCAAAAAAAATTATATCCAAAGAACAATGACAAGAAAACGTAACCGATGTCAAAGACCTCCAAGAAAATTCATCGCTCGAATAGTTGCTAATCACGAAGTTACTGAAACTGCAGCCAAGAATCAAAAAACTGAAAACTTACAGGATCCTTATCTCTACTTGATAGACCGGAATCGTGAGCTTGAATTCAAAAAAGTGATCCGAGAAAAATGATATTGAAAGAACTATCTCAATGGTGAAAAGGTAACCAATGTCGAAGACCTCCAAGAAAATTCATCGGTCGAATAGTTAACGATCAAGAAGTTACTGCAAAACTGAAAACGTACGGGGTACAGAATATCCAAGAAAACTCACAGGATATTAGAATTCAAGAGAAATGACCCGAGAAAAATGACATCGAAAGAACAATCGCAATGCCGGAAAGGTAACTGATGCCAAACACCACTAAGAAAATTCATCTCTCGAAACAGTTACCGATCAAGAAGTTGATGAAACTGCAGCCAAGAACTTACAGGATCCCTGTATATCGGATAGACCGGAATCTCCTCTCGGTTGACAAACATCGCCTCCGCAACGACGGGGCCTGCACCAGCACAAAACAATCGCATGGATAAGAAGCGAGCATCAATCTTGATCGTAATGGCGAAGGTCAAGATCGAAAAGGTACCCGGCTTGACCACATGGCGGTTGGTCAAGATGATGCCCCGGCCCTTGTCGACGACGAACCCGGTGGCATAGCTGGCCCCGGCGGTCTCCGTGTCGAAGCCGCGCGCGGCAGTGGTCCGCAGCACCACCACCGCGGGCACCACCTTGGCGAGGGCCCGCCGCCAGTCCTCCGCCGTCGCGGCGCCCTCCCGACACGGCTGCGCGTCGATCTCCATCCCGAGATCTCCCTTCACGCACGAGGTATCCATCGCCTCTGGCCCCAACCTCTCCAGCGCGTCGCCCTCTCCCATCGATCAAAGAACAAGCGATCGGATCCAACCCTTAGATTTAAGGTCAGTGTTAGGGTTAGGGTTCCCAAATAGAGGCGAGGGGGAGGGGTCCAAAATGAAGGGGGGGATGGGGGATGGAGAACCGAAGGCGTCGGCCGGAGAGGAAGAATGGAAGAACAAGAAGAGGGTCGAAGATTGACAGGAGGGGTCGAGCAAATAAATTGTACGAGGCGTCTTCCCGTGAGTGAAGTCACCGGGAGGTACGTTTGAGATGCCTGTGACCACTCCTTAAAAAGTTAAAAAAGAGAAAGAAATAAAAACGACTTTGACCGACCACTGAAAGGAAAGGGGCGGAGTGTCTCCTGCATGCGGTGACCGGGAACAGTGGGAAGTCAGGTCTGGAGTCGACGTGAGAAGGCTTCTACGTTTGGGCTTTTGCTCGTTGCGATGACCTTTCCACGCCAGTAATGCATCGGCTCGGGGTACGGACGACGGAGTCCGTTGAGAAGGCTACGTGTGCAAGGAAGCGTCTTCTATGTGGGGGACCTTTGCTGTTCACTGACACTCCTGTTTCTTTCATTATTTTTCTTATCTTGCCTATGCATTTTATAAACAACAGCAAAATATAATTTTAAAATAAAGACCAAATCAGCATGTTAGTACATATGAAATATGTATCTAATATTTAAATAAATATATATAATATTAAATTTTGAAGGGATAAATATTAATTTATATAATGTTTTGAGACATAAGATAATGGATGTGTAATAAAAAGATGTTAATGATATTCTAGTCAGTTTGATATAATTTACTCTTATATGTATAGAATTATTCAAGGTATTTCTGAATTGAAATATCCAGTTCCCGATATATTATATGTACAAAGTCAAAGTCAAGGAAGATTTCTCAACTCAACTTTTTCGACATCTAAATTAATAACTTAATATAGGTGCGTGTGAACATAAATAATTTAAAATGATTATTATCCCTCACTAATTATACTAAAAATAATTTTTTTATATTCGATCATAAAATGATAAAATATTCTATAGGGATGTAATCCTTGTTTCTGACCATTTATCTTTATCCTTTTATTTATGTAGATAATAAGAAAAAAAATAATTAATAATTATCTACATCGAACTTACTTATCTCCACACAGATAGATCAAGGGAGCAGGTCTAATCTCTTCTGCGTTAGCTTGATCGTCATGTGACGACCCAAGTATCATATTTCCCTAACAGGTTGAAGACGAAACCTGCATGCTAGGTAGATACAGAAATCATACCTCAGTTTAACCTTTTAATTTATTGAGCGTGCAGAAGATTTATCGTTTGCAAGTAAGCTTTCTCTTTTGGCCTTGTTGAGGTACCAGCAAGAGAGAACGGTGACTCGTCGTCGTCGGTGGACACCGAACTGGCTCCGCTGTCGCTTTCTTCTTTGCTGCAATTCGGTCATAAAACCATGTCCAAACACCTCTAAGAAACCCGAAAGATGTTATGCTGCGAATGGACTTAGTGTTGAATAGTTAGGGTGGGTGAACAGGACAAACAGAAATTGATAGGAAAATAATGTTTATTTTGTATGCCAACTAGATAACGATGAGCTTTCCCAGTTTTCATATCCGAAGACAGACAGACTTGGCCACCGACTTCCAGAGAGACAAGCACAGGTGAGCGTCTGCCAATTGTTTTATGTTTATTAGTATTCGTTTCATTGTCGGCCATAAAGAATAAACTAGAATTTGGTTCAGATTTAATGCATTAAAAAGAATAATCTAACAGATATCGAGGTAGCAAAGGAAATATCCATACTAGATGGCAGGAATGTGAAGTTTAGTGTTCAGCGTTACGACATACAGGGGAAATGATCCATGGCATCACTGGAATTACATTGCAGGTGTTACACATTCTCCACTGTTCGGAGCCTAGAAAAGTGCCATCAATGTTTCTCAAAAGTTCATCCATAAGATAGATACTTAATTTGTGCTCTTGAATATCGCAATCCACATTTGTGTTTGGTGGTTTTTGATTCAAGACTATGCTGGATGCATTTTTTTTACACTGATATGCAACCATAAGACACAGATGAATATAGGCAGCAACAAAAGAACCCATCCAAATTAAGGCAGATGTCCATGCAAAGCCTTATTTGCGAATTATGAGAAAGCTTAATTGGCTACTGCATTCTGTGATTTGCGATACTTCAGAATTCCAACACTAGAATTTTATCAGGAGAAAAAAAGGATATACCATTAGCCCACAGAAAGGTAAAACAAAGAACACATGAACTCAAATTAACACTCGACTGCTAAACCAGTCACCTGATACCATCAGTGGCCTGGACCGGCATCATCTTGTTACCTTATTATTAATATGGTTTTCTGTCACTACTTTTTGTACAAGTACAAATGAGAACAAAGGATGAAATCGTCGAAAAAGAAGATGTTTATTTTGAAGAGACTTCAGATCGGTGGTTACCAAGAGGCAGCTCGGCCGGAGTGCACATGAGGGCCCTTCGCTGCAAATGCCTCAGGCTCTGCTCCATGCTAATCTGAACCATCTCAGCCAATATCTTCTTTGCCTTCTCTGCCTGCTCATCACCACTGATCCTAGACACGATGCTACTGACAACATTCTCAAGCATCTCTGCTTGTAATTCAGAGCTTCGACAGGGAGAGTCCCTCAGCAACTCTAGAAGTCGACGAGCTTTGGCTTGAGACTTCGGTGTCCCTTGGACGGTGAGCTCAAGAAGACCCGGAATGGCGCCTTCTTTGAGAATAACTTCTTTGTATCTACTTCGATCGCTCTCACACAATGTTAAGAGGGCTCCAACCGCATGCTCTCTACTCTGAAGGGACCCTTCTTCCAGAATTTCTACCACAGCAAGCACCCCACCTTCCTCAGCTGTCAAAGCAGTTCTTCCTTCATCAAAACCAACCAATGATTCCAAAAGGGCACAACATTTTTCAGCTGTTTTCGAGGATTTCTTGCAAGTTTTGAGAAAGCTGATCAGAGGAGGAATAGGACAGAGTGAGAGGACAGTTCTGAGGTTGTCTGTGATGGTGGAGAGATTGTAGAGAGTTGCAATAGCATCTATCTTGGCTTGTTGACTTCCATTTTCAAGGACCTTGATGAGGAGGGGAATGGCTCCAGAGGCACTTATCCTGGATTTGTTGACCGACGAAGCAGAAAGGGTATACAGTGCAGCAGTCGCATATCCTTGTAAATCAGCATCTGGAGATGCTAAGCAAATGATCATTGGTTTGAGCGCACCTGCTTCCACTATGCTGATCTTGTTCCTGTGAACATAAAAGCTCAGTGCAATTCAGCAAATATTTTATATTAGTTGTTAACAGCATCACAGTAAAAGACATTCATGGATCAAGAGAAAAAAAGTGCAGAATCTCCGAAAGAGCAAGGATATCGTCGTTTGATCTTTTCTCCATCTCCTCAAGACTAATTTCTGTTGAAATTTAATTAGAGAACCTAGTGTGGAACTGGTAGTCACAATAATTTTTCAGCTAATCAATACCTAGGACAAAATTGCATAAACCAAGGAGTGTCCATTACCACACTTTGTCATCCGACAATACACAACTATTGGTCCTAGACTTCTATCTCTGCATCAAGTTTTCAATATCTCTGCTATTCTTTCTATCGAGTAAGACATATATGCAGAATTCTTAGTTCAAGCAACCATGTCTGTGGAATAGAAGAACAAGTTCTAGAACAAGAGATCTCAGAGAGAGGTTCAATTTTTTGTTTTACCATGTACAAGTTGCCATTTTATTATCCTCATGTGAAATAATACATGTTACATATATCGACTATAACTTCACAACCAACCCGAGCTTGCCATTAATCCTCATATGAATAATATAGAAGTCCTCTGGTCCTAGACAACAAAATATGGTGAATTGGCAACAGATTTTCTCATTCAATGATATAAGGCCAACATCTGGGAGTTTGTCTTTTTTAGTAATAATAGGATAGCGAATTGGCAATATCATTATCATCTCCACACTATCTTGATCATCCAAAGTACTCAAACATAAAAACAGAAGACTACTTATAAATTTATTATCTCACTTGTGATTGGAATAGTTAGTAATGAAGTGGCAATTTCTTTATGCTCTATGTGTGTGACATTTAAGGAAAAAAATTATATGAAGACTGAGCAAAGCAGTTTAGGCAGAAGGATCAGCCATCAACTTTCTGCTTCCATTTTAATGGCACAGATAACAGATGAAATGCAATCTGCTTCCATTTTAATAAATCTACAATATGCACTAAACACTTCCTTTTGACAAAATTATGGAATACCAGCAACATATCAAAAGGAAAAAGAAATATCAGATGGTTTATCTGAAGCACCTCCTTTAGAAAGTAGTCAACATTTTGGCTACAATGTAACTTCTATAATTCCTGGTCTGGTGTTTTTCAAAATATCTAAAAAATGTGGTGCCAAGGGCAATTTTCAGCCCAAAAAAATGAACAAAAGGAAAAAAAAAGAAATGCTTAGATACTTAATCTAGAGTAATTATTTGAGCAATTTCTACTCTAGATTCATATGATATCTCTGCTAAAAAAATAAACTTTGAGCTGTCGATTTCGCAATAACAAAAGAAGGCAAACGTAAATAAATAAATAAAAGCAGCAATATCTTCTCTTTTTAAAAGAACATAAAGGATACTAGAATACTAGAAGCAACAATCAACGAGTTATTCTCCGAACAAAAGACGAAGAAGCAACCCAACAAGAAGTGTACAGATCGAAAGAATCAAAACTTTTCCGAAGCGAAAGGCCAAAGACCGCACCTTTCGTCCTTAACCGCAAGATTAAGGAGGCCGAGGATGGCAGCCTCAGCAGACTGAGAGCTCCCCGACCGGAGCATCAACACGAGGGGCTCGATGGCGGCGGAGAGGTGCCGCCGGTTCCTCGACGACGTCTTCGTGAGCCTCCGGATCTCGAACGCTGCCTGGACCTGCTGCACCTCGACCCTGGACCTGATGCGGTCCATGATCCCCTGCAGCTCCGCCGCAGAGACTCTCCCCTCCCCGACGCAATCGCCGGATCCCTCGCCCGAGGCCCTAATCTCGCACGAATCCATCCCCGTCTACGTCTACGTCTCTCTCTCTCTCTCTCTCTCTGTTTCTGCAGGGCTATAAAGCGGTGGAAGGAGGCGAAGGAGAGAGAGAGAAACAGCGCAGTGAGGGGTGACGGGGCAAGGGCGACCGCTCGTGTCGGCTGTGCTGACCGAAGCGGTTGGGTACTTGGTTTTTTGTGGCCCCACCGGATCGGGATGGTTCGACCTTTTTCTCGGTCAGCGAGGAGAGAGAGAGAGAGAGAGAGAGAGAGCAAAAAATATAGTGGTGGACGACGGAGTCTAACCTGTACCCAACCATAGTGACGAGTGCGTTGTTGGGCTCGCTTTGGGTTCTATGACCGGACAAAAGACGACGTAGTGCGGGATGCGTTGTTGCGCTTGCGTTGGATTCCACGTCCCCCCTCAAATGCAACGGTCGAGGAGACAGACGGATGATATGGTTGATGAGGATGGATCGACGGACGACACCGATGAGAGAATCAGAGACTGTTGCATTCTGATTGAAACATGACAAGTGCAACTAATACGAAGATGCGAATGATGGGGAAGGCAACTATGATAAGAAAATCTACTACAAATACAGCAACTTATTCACGAGAAATCATTTTTGTTGCAATAAAATGAAATGAATGGGGCTGACAGCTGTAAAATAAGCACTATAGTTTGGAATGAACGAGAGCTTCCGAGCGACAAATGCATCTAATACAACAAAGATGCATGTCATGTCATCTTCCCTGGAACGATCACCGAGATACGTATGGCAAGGGAACGCCTGACGAAGTCGCGACAAACAAACCCACGATAGATTTTTATTGTGCTCAACAGAGTGCACCGGACACCGGAACACAATTTGACTTTTATACAGACTAAACCGTCGGTTTTACTTTAGTCATTGGTCAGGAATGGGATTCCACGTTTCGACTGACACGTGGGCGAAGTTGCAACGATAAAAATGGAGTGGTAACTCGACAAATATTAATCAAAAGAAAGAAATAAAAAGAAAGAAATCCCACCAGAGGCGGTGTTGATGCGTACGCGTGGGGCCCTCGATCACAACGTGGCCACGCGAGACACGTCGCTCCCTCGATCGCCCGATGCGGGTGGGGCCCGCCCGATTTGTCACCGCATTCTGCTGACGAAGCGTTACTGGATTCTTTTGTACGCGTGCCATCCGCAGGGCCCCGAAAAATCCTGCCCTTCAGCTTCCGCCCGGGTTGTGGGGTTTGCGTAGACCTTCATGATCTCGAATCCAACCCGGTCCATCCAAACCCGACCCAGCCCATGGGCTGGCTTTTTTTTCACATCCGTACCCTGAATCCGGCACACCTATTACGTTCGATCCGGTAAACATACGACTGTTCGTCGAAGTGACTTGCGACCGCTGGATGCGAAAGATGCAATGAGAAGTAACGCATCGTCGTTGATGTCGACCGCCGCTGTCACTTGCGGCCTCGGGCGAAGGGCGATGAGTTGGATCGTACGTCGAGTCGTCTTCCTTGGAACCGAAGAAGTTGACCTCCAATTCCAAGCACATATCTTCGATTGACGATGAATGCTCAATATCATGCGAACACGTTGGGCGAGACGACAGTGACCCCAGCCGTTTGGTAGGATACACGAATGAACGAATCACGATTGCAATCTAGCATGATATCATCTCGACGAGATATGCATACAGTAGTATAGCGCTTTCAATGTGACCGAAATCATCTAAACGTGACATGCATACAGTAGAATAGCGCTTTCGATGTAACCTCATCCGTGAGCGTATCGAAAGTATAAATTGCATGACTCTAATCCATATTAATTGACTCGGAGCCTTGCTAATCGCAAGATCAAACCGCGGTAGATAATGTGAGAAAATTGCACCCTTTATCTTGTCATCTTCAAATCTAATTAGTAATTGGCTTGGAGCTCAAAATGCTGGTTATTCCCTGTCGTGTTTATGCAAATTGCCATTGCCATTTCACCATTATTATTCATTTCAATTACTAATAAAATGTCATTATTCTATCGCTTGATCTACGAATACATTTGTTCGTCACCAACCCTTTTTCTCCTTGTTATGCTATCGATCGATGTCATCTTCATGAACAGATGTCATTTGAGGTGCTGTGCAGCTTAGGCCAAAAAAAAAAAAGAAGATAAAACCAGTTAAAACGGTGACAACATATGCCAAATCAAAGATCTCCGCCGTCAGAGAGACCCCAAAAAATAAGGCCTGCATAAAAAAAAAATTAAAGGTACAGTAAAAGTGAAAAAAAAAAAAGAGGGAGATAAAAAGGCAAGGCCTTAAAAAAAAGAAAAGAAAAGAAAGCTTTTCCTTTATATGATAAGATATTGGAAAGTAAACCGGAACCAGAAAACATCATCGATACCGTCGTCGTCGCGCGGATCGATCTCCACCGTCGGATCAGTAGTGGGACAGCCAAGAGACGAGCTCCGCCCCGATCCGGCGCTCGACGACGGCGCGCAGCTCGGGTGCGGCCAGCTGGGAGCGGCACAGAGGGCAGGAGAGATTCAGCTGGCGGAGCCAGCCGTCGAGGCACTCGCCGTGGAACACGTGGCGGCAGGGGAGCCGCCGGACGCGGTCGCCGTCCGCCAGGCTGCACAGGCACACCGCGCACTCCGGTCGCCGGTCCCCAACCTCCGACGGGCAGGAGAGGAAGGGGAACGGCCGGTTGGAGGCGAGGTGATCGGCGAGGACGACGAGGCCGGCGAGGCCGGATCCGATGGACGGCTCGATGTCGTGCTCGGCGTCGACGGGGGAGGACGAGAGGGGGAGGAGGCGGAGGAGTAAGGATCGGAGGTAGGCGATGGATGCTGCCCCAGCGGCGAGGAGGAGAAGCGGGAGGGAATCGCCGGAGACGTCGTGAAGATGGTTGGAGAGACCCATCTTCTCTTTAATTAAGAGAGAGAGAGAGAGAGAGAGAGAGTAAGGAATTTGAACGCCTGAAGGAAGAAGATTTATAGGGCCATTGTGGGGTCGGATATGCAAGAGGCGTTCATGTGATGGGTCCCATCATTGGTTGGGTAAATCGTTCCCTATCTAATATTTTATTTTATTTTATTTTTTAAACTCGATATATATTATTAAATATAAGAAAATAGATAAATAAGTTATGATTTTATGTATGGTGGATTAATGGTAAATGCTTATGCAGCGATAACACATTCTTAGCTTTTTTTAGTCAATAACATAAATTTCATTAATAAATGCCCACATAATGTTGTTTTATTTGGTGAAGTCGAAGTCCGTCAGAGCAATAATTCGGTGGGACTTTTTTCTTTGTCCAAACTGGTAAATCTCGAGTCAAATGTTTCCGTCACAAAGAAGGAACAGTATGTGACAACACACTCTAATTAGCTTCCTGTCAACGAATTGTACTATTCTGTTGTCATCCTCCATGGTGACTGGTAAATAGTCATGTCAACGCCATGGAATAATGATCTAATCGATCGACGAGAGGGAGGAATGGAGTGACGCATCTCCATCAAAGAATAATTACCGCGGCATATGACATCCACATGTTTTGTGAAGTCGATCGTGTTGTCAGCACAAGTGGACAATAGGTTATTACGATACGCCGAGATCTTCGGACCTAAAAAGCATGATTTGTCCTCGAAAGGGTTGATTACTGAGAACATGGAAAGTGCTCGTGAGATCGTCCGAATCTACCAACACGGCTTAAAGCTACTTTTATGCCTCCTCGTTCACATCTCCCTACTTGCCAACTTGCATCTCCATTTGACAACTTCCCCTCCGCCCTCTCTCTCTCTCTCTCTCTCTCTCTCTCTCTCTCTCTTCCTCTAACATAAAGGATGTGTCCCTCGTCTTTCTTTTTTGATCTCGAGACTAGGAGTGTCATGGTAAGCTTACTTCTTTTACCACATGGAGTGTTCATCAGCATGGATGACGACAGCGCATCGACCTTTAGAAACCCTAAACAAGCATCTTTGGCAGACAAAACTACATGCTTTGGCGACGTTTCCGTTGAGGTGCACTACTTGCCTACCGGATATGAGGTTTCACCTTGCACCGGAGAACAAAAAGGCACATGTTTTAGGCCCCATGACAACGCTAGACCAGCGAAGGGATGTCACGTTAGGTCTTGCAAATTGCACAAAGATCTGAATGCATCAGTTGCCGGTGCCCATCTTTATCACACGGCGTGAGTGCTCGAGTAAAGATTGCCGGCATCGGAATTTCTTCTTCCAGTGCCCTCATTCTCATTATCAAGCCACAACATGTTGTTGCATTTGTAATTCTCTTACCTTGAGTAGTACAATCACAGTCTTTCTCCAGTAGCTTACATCAGATTAGCAGAACAACTTTGGCAAATCATCAAGTTAATTACCTCAGGGGCTTTCTCTGAGTAGTGGATGTCGAAGCAGGAGCCCCTCTCCACAATAGTGCAGACAACTCCTGAGACTTTGGATCAATAAATTACACAGAATCAGTTCTAGTTCAATTATATAACCAGCAAAGGTATTAAGATAGCAAATGCAGATGGCAAATTCTATATATGATTTCAGAATCAATTTAATTGACGGTAGTTTAAGGTTAGTCTGATCATTTGATAGATAAACTTGACCAATCTAGTGAGTAAGCACTGTATATTGCGTAAACTTGATAACCTTATACTTTTGGCAATATTTGCAAGCCCCAAGGCAGATATGGATGTCTGCACACAACAATAAACCCTCCATAATCCAGGAAGATTAACAAAATAAAATTAACATCTGGTACAACAAAAATATCATGAAATACAAACAAATGAAAAGGAAGATGAAAAGCAATGACCTCGAGCTCTTCCAAGCCTCCATTTTCTGTATTACCCAGAGGACCTGCCAATTTGTGTCACAGCATCTTTGGCGTTAGAAGACTCCACACAGCAGCCACTCATAGGACCTCCAAAAGTAACGGGACCAGCTGAAGAAGCAACAGCCTTTGCTGATGATGCTTATTGGATAGAAAACTTTGATGATAGAATATCTATGTCATGGTATATTATCTTTCTTGGGTCTAATCTAATCAGTTAAAGTTCTAAGAAGCAAAAGATAATCGCACGATCTATAACTGAAGCTGAATATTGTGTCGTTGCTATCACTGATGCTGAACTCAATTGGGTTACGAATCTCCTCAAGGAACTTAACGTCAGCTCTACCCTTACTCCTGCAATATATTATGATAATGTTGGAGCTACCTACTTATGTGTCAATCCAGTGTCTACTCACCCATGAAACACATTGCCATCAATTTTCATTTCGCGCGAGATCAAGTTGTTAGACATCAACTTCGTGTCTCTCATGTACATACGGTTGATCAACTAACAGACTCTCTCACGAAGCCTCTCACCTGTAAACTATTTTTGTTGCATTGGTCCAAAATCAATATCCTTGACAGAAGCTCAATCTTGCGGGGGCATGATAACAGAGAGATTTCCCCAACTGCATAGCAGATGAGATTTTTCCAACTACACGAGAAAATTTCGTTGCTCGGTTGAGAAAAATCCTCTCTTTCAACATGTATAAATAGACATCATATCACACTAATTGAAATATATTTTTTTACCTTTTCTCTTCATTCTCTATTCTATCAAGAACAAAGTCTTTAGCATGTCACTTTTTATTCAACTAAAGTGGTAGGTAAGAATTAGGCTTACACCTACCTCTTGTCACACCTCTTTATGCAACCATTCAACTTGTTTTCAATAGTCAATTATGTTTTGTTTTGTGTTGCTTGTGATCTCAGTTATCTTATCTTTTTTTATACGATGATAATATATTACCCATATGTTTATCCCTCTAATATTTTCTTCTATGTGCATGTCCTTTGTGGATTGTAATAGGTTAAGGTGTACATCGACTCTTGCAAACAAAAATCACCAAGTTGCTACATATCTTAGGAAATCCCAACTAAAAACGTAAAAAAGTGATATATGAGTGGGTCAAGCAAACATCAAATTACCATGGTGGGTTAATATGGTAATATTAGCACTGTTATACAAGAGAAACAACAACCATAGATGATCATTCAAGAGAAAAATATGAGAACTCATGCACAAAATAGCAAAGTTCTCAAGTGGAGGGTGGCTTTTGTAAGGAGTTTTGCTATATAGAAGAGGCCAAACCTAATGGGTAGTCTGAATGACACTGAAGCACCGAAGGAAGAGTGATCAAGTTGGTGGAATATTATAGAAGGCCAAACCTAAAGTTAATGAAATTTTATAGAAGCGAGTAGTGGCAAAGTCCATGCAAAAAGGTTTGGAATATTGACATGATTATCTAGAAATCTAAATCAAAAGTTAAGAAGGACTTGAAGAAAAAAAGCACCCCAATAGGATATGAATCTAGAAGAAACATTCTAAAGTTCGACAAATGTTTTTTTTGAAAGGTGGACATTATCTAACGATGGAATTCTCGCAACAAAAAGAAGTGCTCAATACTCTTATGACTTCTTTCTAGTCGAAGACATGTATAGTAAAAGCAAAATCTCTCAACTCGACAAGGTCATGTCTAAGTAGCAATTACTTGTCACCGAGAACTTGCATGGAAGTTGAGCATTTGTTGAATATATTATGAGACGAAGTTTGATAGAAATCTTAGTAAAAGCCAAATAAGAAGACTTAACTCTTCAAGCTCATATTTGTCGAAATTGAGTCCTAATTAAGAATCATCGGAACGATCTCACCTTAGGATAGTGCCATAATTGAATACATTGTGAGATCAAATAGAAGAGCAGTTGAAGACACCGACGAAAGAGGCAAGGGCATAGTGAGGTTTCTACGCTTGAGTTGAGTTAGTTTGGTTGCAACTTGATTAGGAGTTTGAGACTGAGCTTGCATTGGATTTGAATTGAACTTTGACTAAGCTAAACTAGATTTTGATTGAAACTCGATATAAGCTGAACTGTAGTGAGACTTGAGCGACGTTCAATCTGGTCCTTGAGCTGGATTCAGGCTTGAGTTGGATTAGGATCGATTTAGTGTTGGATTTGAACTCTAATTGAGCCAAATTAGAGTTCAGCTCTAACTTAGGCTAGATCATCTTGGATCACATGAAGTATCCTTTGACTATAATGCGATAAAATCTAGCTATAAAGCACTATTAAAACAAAACACAGTCAAAGTTGTAAGATATTGATTACAAATAACTTGAAGTCAACGCATCCAAATACATAGTGGATGAGGTAGTCAAAGAACCTACCAAACCATCCATCATATTCTGATACTATGCATGCCAAAACAAGATGAGGGTCCATTGATATAGGGTTCTAACAAATAAGCTACTTAATGACACATCATGCCCATTTGTATACTTCGTCCACTCGGCTCAACGATTAAATTATCATCCCATAGAGATGCTGACCAATTATCAATGTGGACAGTGATATTGCTGGAAGGGTTGTCTATTCAACTAGAGCAAGAGCTAGCAACCCCCAACATTAACATGAACCATTACTCTACATAACAATTCCCGACACTAATCTATATCTTGATCTAATGATCACCTTTGCATATTATAAAAGTTCACATGATTTGACAAATAGATGCTCTCTTAGTTTCCTTAACCATTTGAATTAAATTTTATATGATCATCCATCAAATCCTTCATCTACCCAACACCTCAACTTACAACGTGAATCTAGATTGGATTTGAATTGTCACGATGTATCAAAGAACCACAATCTAATTTATTAGATTATAAACCAAATCTTTTTGTATTAAATAAATCATGTGGACCAAATTCATTAAGGTGGGGAGGAAAATTAAAAATTCCATAATTTGCACATTATCATATGAGTGTAATTTATTTCCTAATAGGTTCATCCAAAAATGAAATTTTATTTTGCCAACCACTAAGACTATTTCCTTTATTGAATGGGTAATTATGGAATAATATAATTATTTAATTAAATATTAATAGGAAAATAAAAATTAGGATTTCTACTTTAATTGAATCATTTTGTATATTAATGGTGGAGTCCCCTATTCATTCTATTGATGTTGAGAGGAGCACAAAGATAAGAAGGATCGAGGAAGAACAACAATGTCGGAAAGGTATGTCCTTCATTATTTCTTTAATTTTTATTTAGGTTTAAAATATTTAGGATATTATTCAATACTAGATTTAAAAAAAAAAATTGATGTAAAATTTAGAATTTATAATGTTATTAAATTACCACGAAATTTTCAGAGTTTTAGATATTATTTAATATTTTATTATTGAAAAAAGAGATACATGATGTACATTTTAAGATTTAAAATGTTGTAAAATTATGTTAAATTCTTTATGAGCCTTGTATGTTATTTAATGGTAGATTTACAAAAAATTGAGATTCATAATACAAAACTTAGAATTCAGAATGTTTTTAAATCACCTTCCGTTTGTTATGAATTTGAAATATTATTTAATGGTAGATCTTCAAAAATATTGAGATGCATGATGTAAATTTAAGAATTTTCAATGTTATCGTATTACTATGTATTCTTTATGAATTTTGGATATTTTTAGTGATGGATTTTCTAAAAAAATTGAAATGTAAATGATAAGTTATTCTAAAATCCTAGACAAACTCATATTATCACTAACCTTAAATTGGACCAAATTAACAGTGTATGAGACTAAAGCTCTAATCCTTATATAACCCAAATTTTAAATATTTTTTATTATAAAATAACTTCGTCTCAATTTAAACAAAGCATGAGGGGTACTCCATGCAAAAAAACAAGTGATCTATATTTTTTTTATTATAAGATACCTTCATTCCAATTTAAATAAAACATGAGAGATACTCCATGTAAACCAAGCAATCGACATGAACTCAGGCATAAGCTATGTAATATACCCCACTCCTTATATCCTCTCTCTCCTTTACATCTTCGTCTCAGTTTTGCTTAATTTTCACATGACTTGATAATAAAATAATATCATATATTTCGCTTTCTCGTAAAACTCATATATGTCTATCAAAGATATGGTTTCTTTTCTATCTTCCTCTCGACTACACTAGATTATATTTATTTTTTATTTTCTTAATATATGATGTTGTGATGTAATTATTTTGCAATAGACATATGATGGTAAACAACAAAGAACTAACGGAGAAGGAGGAGAATATGGCCAAGCATGTCATCAAGTATATTCCCATCGATATCATCCGGTCAGTGTTAAAGCATTTGAACCCCAAGGATATTATTCGCTTGAGAACTATATGCAAGGAGTGGTGGGCCATAGCTCCACGATATGACCCAACCATGAGCAAAATCCCATGGATATTAGGCAACGCAAAAGGCAACGATTATTGGAATGTACACAATATGATAAACAAGGACATGTCGTTCAAAATCAAACTTGATTATAAACCCGAAAAATACAAGATTCATGGTAGCTCACATGGATGGCTAGTTCTGGAGCTTGACAGGATCTTTCTGTATAATCCCTTCTCTAAAGTACAGGTAGACCTCCCAGCACATGAGCACGGACGATTTGTAAAGTTCATTTACATGTCATCACCTCCAACAAATCATGATTGCACCATCATCTTTTATTTACATGAGTTCTCTCATCTCTATTTTTGGAGGCTGGGAGATAAATCATGGACCAAAGAGAATGATATATATGCCTCCTCTTATACGAAAATCCTCAGATTCCAAGAGCAATTCTATGCTTTAAATGATAAAATGCATTTAGTGTGCTTCCAAGTTTGTCCATTTCGGGTCGGAGATTTGGATGTGCCACCGCCGACAGACACAGACATTTTCAATAAATATATCTATTTAGCTGAATGTTGTGGGGATATGTTTTTAGTTAACTGCTTATGGTTAGATCATGAAGTTCATCTATTTCAATTTGATATGAAGAATAAGAGTTGGATGAAGAAGATGAGTTTGGATGATCGAGCATTATTCATGATTAATGACAAGTATAGTAATTACTGTCTCTTAGTCTCCACTCTCGAGACAAGATGTTGTCCTAACTGCATATATGTAATTAAGTGGATCCACGGAAGACCACATGTTTTCAAGAAAGAAAATCACACCATGAGAAGAGTGATCGAATCAAAAGATTGTTTTACATACTGCTGCTGGATCACTCCAAGTTTTAGTTGAAACAAGAAACAACAACGACTATTATACTAGTTAGTCATGGAGGTAAAACATATATTAGAGTTTTATGTCATGGATGTGATTGATGATTAATTTATGTTTCATTATATGAGCTTTTGTTTTGTTGTATAAACCAACTTTTGATACTTGTGTGCAAAAAGATATGAAGGCCGGTGGTGAAGACTAATGATCATTTATTAATCATATCAAAATTTTTGAATCTACGAAGAATAATGTAAATGATTACTTCATAGAGTAATCCCGAATTTGATAAATCACATAAATCATCTTAGTCGAAGCACCTCAAGTTTCTAATTTATCATAAAGATTAATTCTAACATTCTCTCAAGGAGTTAGTCATATATGTCACAATCACATGAGTGATAACACGTAATACGTCGCACAATCTTTTTTGTGTATTATTATTATTATTATTATTATTATTATTATTATTATTATTATTATTATTATTATTATTATATTTTATATTTTATATTACCTGTACATATATTATGATATTCATGTATCTATACAATGGGAATCGGATCGTGATGAGATCACGATAATGAGACCCTAAATAATCACATGTTACTCGAAAGGGATATTGAGATAACCGAATATATTAGTATGTTGTATACTAATCCGAGACGACTAGTCTCATAGCTATTCATATTGGGATACTAAAGATACAGTATGGGTGCTCATTAAAGAATGAGTTCACTTATTAATCCGCTCACAAAATGCTAGATGGTTAATGATATTTTATTGTCAGACAATGATTTCGATGTCATAGTTGTATATCTAATCTTTAGACTTGAGATACTAAGGATGTTCTACATAAGTACTCCACTTTTTGATACCAAATTTATAGGTTTGAAAGTTTTAGATTAAGCATAACTGATCCTCGAAGAAGACTTGACTCGTCAAGCACAAGTTTTTTAGAATTGAGTACTAAATAAGAATTATCGATTTCACCTTGGATAGTACGATAATTGAATACATTGTGAGATCAAATAGATGAGTAGTTGACGAGAATGACTCTAGTGAGACTTGAGCTACATTTAGCTGAGTTAGTTTGGATTAGGATCGATTTGGTGTTGGACTTGAACTCTAATTGAGCCAAATTGGGGTTCAGCTTTAACTTTGGCTGGATCATCTTGGATCACATGAAGCATTCTTTCACCACAACGCGATAAAATCTAACTATAAAGCACTGTTAAAAAACAACACAGTCAAAGTTGTAAGACATTGATTGCAAATAACTTGAAGTCAACACATCCAAATACACAGCGGATGAGGTGGTTAAAGAACCTACCAAACTAGCCATCATGTTCTGATACTGTACATGACAAAACATGATGAGGATCTATTGATATACGGTTCTAACACAAGCTATTCAATGACACATCATGCCCATTTGTATAATTCATCCAACCGACTCAATGATCAAATCATCATCCCATAGAGATGATGACCAATTGCCAATGTGGACAGTGATATTGCTGGTAGATTTGTCTATTCAACTCGAGCAAGAGCTAGCACCCCCACAACATCAACATGAATCATTACATCCGATGATTTGAGATATAATTTTCTGGCTCGATGATAGGTGGATAATTTACATAATAATTCCAGACACTAATCTATATCTTGATATAGTGGTCACCTTTGCATACTATAAAATTTCACATGATTTGGCAAATAAATGCTATCTTAGTTTCACAAACCATTTGAATTAAATTTATAAGCATGCCCTCGATATAATTTTTACAGGTTTATCTATCAAATCCTTCGTCTTCCCAAGATCCCAATCGACAGAGTAAAGCCGAGTTGGATTTGAGTCGCCATCGTATTTCGAAGAACCACAATCTAACTTGTTAGAGTATAATCCAAATCTTTTTCTATTAAACAAATCATGTGGACCAAATTCATTATGATGGGGAGGAAAATTAAAAATTCCTTAATTTGTACATTATCATATGAGTTTAATTTATTTCCTAATGGGTTCATCCAAAAATAATGTTTTATTTTTCCAACCACTAAGACTATTTCCTTTATTGAATGGTTAATTACGGAATAATATAATTATTTAATTAATTATTAATAGGAAAACAAAAATTAGGCTTTCTACTTTAATTGAATCATTTTGTATATAAGCATGACGGAGTCCCCTATTCATTTTATTGATGTCGAGAGGAGCACAAAGATAATAAGGATCGAGGAAGAACAACAATGGTCAGAGAGGGACTTCCTCCATTATTTCTCTGATTTAGGTAGAAAGTATTTTGGATATTATTCGATACTATATTTTTCTAAAAAATTATGTAAAATTTATAATTTATAATGTTATTAAATTACCATGAATTTTTTAGGAGTTTTAGATATTATTTAATGTTATATTATTGAAAAAGGAGATACATGATGTAAATTTTAAGATTTAAAATGTTGTAAAATTATGTTAAATTCTTTATGAACTTTGTATGTTATTTAATGGTAGATTTAAAAAAAAAATTGAGATTCATGATACAAAACATAGAATTCGGAATGTTTTTAAATTACCTTCGATTTGTTATGAATTTGAGATATTATTTAATGGTTGATCTTCAAAAATATTGAGATGCATGATGTAAATTTAAGAAGTTTCAATGTTATCATATTACTATGTATTCTTTATGAATTTTAGATATTTTTAGTGATAGATTTTCTAAAAAAAATTAAAATGTAAATGATAAAATTTGCAATGGTATTGAAGCACCTAAAATTTTTAATTGTGTAAATCATAATAAAACAATTTCATGAATTTGATACCTTATATTGATTGATTATTTTAGACTAAATTAAGTAATTTGAAGCTTGTCAAATACTTTTTAAAGTTTATGTCGTATTAGATTAAATATAATTGCTTATCATTTTCAAAATAATTTTATTATGAAATATATGACAAAATTCTAGCCTCTCATGATAACAAAAAATTTTGGATGAATGGGATTAATAGGCCATTGTCAAATATAGTCCGACTTAATTTAGTCTCTGGTTTGACATGGACAAGATTCGCATGGAGTCAGGTCAGTCGATTAGGGTGCGCCAAATATAACTTTAGTCGAAGTCGAACCCGCCATGATCGAATAAACTTAAACTTGTCTCAACTCCAACCTTATGCCTCAAGCGGAAGCCTCCATCTCAACCTAACGCATGCGACTCAGCCAAACCCTATGCAATTGAATTTAATCGAACTACTTTAATCGATTCAGATCAGTCCAAAGAGATTTTTGATCTATTCCTACTAATTGAGGCTATTCATTGGTGGCTGATTTGGACTGGCCTCGGGTAATTCAAATCAATTTGATCTGGACCCGATTCAACGTGACTTCGTCTCAACATTAGATTGGTACCTTCCAAATGAGTTCATCTATAGTTTAGGTCAAAAATAGGATATAGTGGCTTTGGTACCTTCCAACAATAAATCTTTTGATTTAATGATTTAAAAAAGTTCTTATTTGATGTTAGAATTTTCAAAACTATTAATGAATTTTGAGTCTAATTAGTAATTGGGATTAAATCAATGGTATGATGATGATAGTTGTTAATATTATTTTTCTACCTAATAAGATAGTTTATTTTGGGATTATTAGATCTTAGATATGACAGTTAGTTAGTTCATTATTCTTGAAAGAAATATATTCTCAAGGATACTACTCTATCTTTTATTGGGACCAAGATATGATCTCTAAATAACATTTGTTATTATATTTGTTATTAGAAAATATAACATTTGTTATTAGATATACTACTCTAAATATAAGATCTTTATATTTGTTATTAGAAAATATATTATCAACTTTTATGGTTAGTGGTAATGAATATCACATGATTTGACATTGATTTGATATTTGTCTTGAGATTATATCATGATTTCTCATTTAAGTCTTATAAAGTTAATTATGGAGATTTATATTTAGGAGATTCTTACTTTCGTATGACTGTTGGTATGTTTTGATTTTATATTTATTTTTAAAGCAATGTCTTAACTATATTAGATGTGTATCGATAAGATCTTTATTACTAGGTAAGATTGCTAAAAATTTCTAGCTTATTGACTCTTAGTTTATGTTGATAAAGCTTGTTTTATTTTCCTTTATGAAACACAATTGTTTTGAAAAATAAAAATAAAAATATTTACTAGTTTAGCTGGTATGAACTTTGACAAGTTATTGTAAAATCCTAGACCAACTCGCGTTATCACTTACCTTAAATTGGATCAAATCTAAAAGTGTATGAGATTAAAGCTCTGATCGTTGTGTAACCCAAATTTTAAATATTTTTTATTATGAAATAACTTCGTTCCAATTTAAGCAAAGTAGGAGAGGTACTCATGAAAAAAAGTGATCGACATGAACTCAAGCATAAATATTTTTTTATTATAAGATACATTTCCAATTTAAACAAAACATGAGAGATACTCCATGCAAACCAAGTAATCCACATTAACTCAAGCATAATCTATGTAAAATACCCCACTCCTTATATCCTCTCTCCTTTACATATTCCTCTCGGTTTTGCTTAATTTTTACATGACATGACAATAAAATAGCATCATATGGTTTGATTTCTCGTAAAACTCATATATGCTTTCTTTTCTATCTTCCTCTCCCTCTCGACTACACTAGATTAGACTTATTTTTAATTTTCTTAATATATGAGGTTGTGATGTAATTATTCTGTAACAGACTATGACCGTGAACAACAAAAAAACTAATGGAGAAGGAGAAGAATATGGTCAAAAATGTCATCAAGTATATTCCCATCGATATTATCGAGTCAGTGTTAATGCATTTGAACCCTAAAGATATTATTCGCTTGAGAACCGTATGCAAGAAGTGGTGGGCCATATCTCCACGATATGACCCAACCTTGAGCAAAATCCCGTGGATATTAAGCATCAGGCATGGTAATGATTATTGGAATGTACACAACATGGTAAACGAGGACATGTCGTTCAAGATCAAACTTGATTATAAACTTGAAATATACAAGATTCATGGTAGCTCACATGGATGGCTAGTTCTGGAACTCGATAGGATCGTTTTATATAATCCATTCTCTCGAGTACGGTTGGACCTCCCAGCACATGAGTACCAAGGAAATATAAGATTCATTTACATGTCATCACCTCCAACAAATCATGATTGCATCATCATCTTTTGTTTATGTGAGTACTCTCATCTCTATTTTTGGAGGTTGGGAGATAAATCATGGACCAAAGAGAATGATATATATGCCTCCTCTTATGGGAAAATCATCAAATTCCAAGGGCAATTCTATGCTTTAAATGATAAAAGGCATTTAGTGTGCTTCCAAGTTTGTCCATTTCGGCTTGGGGATTTGGATATGCCACTACCCACAGACATAGATATTTTCAATGATGACATCTATTTAGCTGAAAGTTGTGGGGATATGTTCTTGGTTAACTGCTTATGGATGGATAATGAAGTTCATCTATTTCAATTTGATATGAAGAATAAGAGTTGGACGAAGAAGATGAGTTTAGATGATCAAGCATTATTCATGACTGATATCAGATATAGTAATTACTATCTCTTAATCTCTACTCTCGAGACAAGATGTCGTCCTAATTGTATATATGTAATTCGATGGACCTGGAGAGGACCATATGTTTATATGAAAGAAAATCATACCATCAGCAGAATGGTCAAATCAGAAGATTGTTTTAGATATTGCTGCTGGATCACTCCGAGTTTCAGTTAAAACAAGAACAATACTATTATACTTGTTAATCATGGAGGTAAAACTTATATCAGAGTTTCTCTATCGTTTAAAGTAAAACCATAATTTAGAGTAATTAGTGGACTTTTATGTCATGGATGTGATTGATGATTCATTTATATTTCATTTTATGAGTTTTTTTTTTTGTTGCATAAAGCAATTAGTGAACTTCTTATTACAAAAAGATATGAAGACCGGTGGTGAAGCTTAATGGTCATTTATTAATCTAATTAAATTTTTTGAATCTACGAAGACTAATGTAAATGATTACTTCGTAGAGTAATCCCAAAATTGACAAATTGCATAAATCATCTTAGTCTAAGCACCTCAAGTTTCTAATTTATTATAGAGATTAATTCTAATATTCTCTCGTATTAGAGGAGCAAGCTGTTAGTCATATGTGCCCTATAAGCCAATCACATAAGTGATAACACGTAATACGCCGCACAATATTTTTTAGTATTATTATTATTGATATTTTTTTATTTTATATTAATTATTACATATATTGTGATGTCCATGGATCTATACAATGAGACTCGGATCGTGACGAGATTATGATAATGAGACCGATTTATCTTTAAATAAAGACCCTAAATAATCCTGATCATATGTTACTTGAAAGGGACATCGAGATAATCGAATAGACTAGTGTATTGTATACTCGTTTATATAGTTGAGGTAACTAGTCTCATAGCTGCTATTATGAGTATACTAGGAATACAGCGTAGGTGTTCATTAGAGAATGAGTTCACTGATTAATTCGCTCACAGAATGCTGGATGATTGATGATATCTCATTGTCAAACTATGATTCTATTATTATAGTTGTGTATCTGACCCTTAGACTTGAGACACTAAGGATGTCATGTATGAGTACTCAACTCTTAGATACCAGACTTGTCAGTTTGAAAGTTTTAGATCTAACACAGTTGGTCATCGAGAGTGACAACCAACTTTATAAGGGTAATTGAGTATCGATAGAGGATTATCCGCTATCAGTGTCAGAATATCTTATGTATTTTTGCTCAAGCAAATCCCTAACCAGAGTCATTTAGATTAAGAGATAAAAAGTTTTCTTAGAAAATTTGATTAAAGCGAGACTCGAGTAGATTTCGGGTCTGACAATATTATGCCGATATATAGTCTATTTGTCCTTCTAATATTTCTTTTCTACGTAGGTTACTATATGCCTTACCAAATCCCAAATACAGGTTAACGTGGTAATACTAGCACTGATATACAAGAGAAGCAACAGTGATACATAATCGTTCAAGTGAAATAGATGAGAACTGATGCAGATACTAGTAAAGTTCTTAAGTGGAGAGTAGATTTTGTAATGATGAACCTATAGAGCAAAAGTTCTGCCATATAGAAGAAGCCAAACCTCAGAACAACCTCAGGAAGAGTGATCAAGTTAGTGCTGTAGCTTGATATTGTCAACTAAAAGTTACTGAAATTTTATAGAAGTGAGTATAGGCAAAGTCCATGCAAGAAGGCTCGGAATCCGGACATGATTATCTAGAAATCCAAATCAAAAGATGAGAAGGATTTAAAGAAAAAAAGTGTCCCAATAGGATATAAATCTAGAAGGAATATTCTGAAGTCCGACAAGTGTCTTTTGAAAGGTGGACATTATCCAGAATTTTCATGACAAAAAGAAGTGCTCAATGCTCTTATGATTTCTTTTTTATTGAAGAAATATATAGCAAAAACAAAATCTTCTAACTTGAGAAGGTCATGTCCAATTAGTAATTACTTATCACAAGAACTCGCATAGAAGCTGAGCATTTGTTAAATATATTATAAGATGAAATTTGTGAGAGATCTTAGCAAAGGCCAAATAAGAAGACTTACTCTTCAAGCACAAGTTTATTAGAATTGAGTACTAACTAAGAATCATCTATTTCACCTTCGGATAGTGCGATAATTGAATACACGAGATCAAATGGATGAGTAATTGAAGGCAATGACGAAAAAACAAAGGCATAGCGAGGTTTCTACACTTAGCTGAGTTGGTTTGGTTGCAACTTGATCAGGAGCTTGAGATTGAGCTTGCATTAGGTTTGGCCAGATTAGATCTGAATTGAACTTTGGCTTGAATTTTGATTAAGCTAAATTGAACTTTGATCGAAACTCGATATAAGCTAAACTCTAGTGAGACTTGAGCTACATTCAATCTGGTCCTTGAGCTGGATTCAAGCTTGAGTTGGTTTGGATTAGGATCGATTTGGTGTTGGACTTGAACTCTAATTGAGCCAAATTGGGGTTCAGCTTCAACTTTGGCTGGATCATCTTGGATCACATGAAGCATTCTTTCACCATAACACGATAAAATCTAACTATAAAGCACTGATAAAAAACAACACAGTCAAAGTTGTAAGACATTGATTGCAAATAACTTGAAGTCAACACATCCAAATACATAGTGGGTGAGGTAGTCAAAGAACCTACCAAACCAGCCATCATGTTCTGATACTGTACATGGCAAAACATGATGAGGGTCTATTGATATAGGGTTCTAACACAATCTATTTAATGACACATCATGCCCATTTTTATACTTCGTCCACCCGACTCAACGATCAAATCATCATCGCATAGAGATGATAGGGTTCATGCGCATTTTTATACTTCGTCACCTCGTCAAGCGCTGCCACAAGCCCGATTGCAAGAAGTTCTCAAAGGTGGCGGTCCATACAATAATAGGGTTCATGGTGATGGAATTCGTGGAAGGTCAGGTACATAAGGTATACCTCGCTCTAACAAGAATAGGCTGCGGTCGTCCAAGGCTGTGACAAGTCTAAAGGAAGGGAGATCAGAGAAAAGGAGAGTAGAGCTTGCTAAGGCAAGAATTGCTGATGATAACAAATGAAATTCTGTATTGTTTATCTGTCAAACAATTAATACGAGGAAAAGAATCTCATTTCTGGAAGCGCCCCGTCACCGAATCCTCTGCTCCAAAATCATTAGCAACCTCTGTCTTCAACTCCGGAATCATTCTATTAGACCGGTTGAAGATTGATCAGTCTGCTCTCACCGAAGAATCTTTCCCATCACAAAAAATCCTCTCCTTCATCATGTATAAATAAACATTATATGATACTAATTGAAGTGTACTTTTTACCTTTATATCTTTCTCTTCGTTTCATTTTATTATAGTATCAGTGTAGTGAGAAAAGTGAAATTTCGCCCCTTCTTCCTACCGGTGATCGATCGACCATCGCCACTGCAGTCACATTCCCGAGCGAGACTTCGCGGCCAACAATCACGTCTTCCTCACCACAACAGTCTTTGATGATGATCTGGTGTCCACCATAGTCATTAAAATATAATTGAGAAAATCTCTCTGTTATGATATGTAATCTTAAAAAACAATGTCAATGTCAAAATAATTAAAACAATTGGATCTATAGATTTCTAATAGTCGAATTATAGATCCATCTGGATTTTGTGTATAACCATTCTTAGCATTCTACTCTAACAAGCATCAATCTTCACACTCAATTGCAATTATTAGAAGACAGGTATAATTCTAGCTAAATTTTCCATCATGAAGCTAACAATACAATCATAATAAAGGTTAGTTTATTGCAGCTTATGGTCCAAGTTTCATGTAGCTAATTTATGACAACGATATGTATTATTATCTGCATTAAAATGATGAACTTGTGTCGTTTTCTTAAAATATTTAACTTTAAATTAATAAATAAGAGTATCTTCTTCGTTTAAAATTCCATGTCCTCATCATGATTCAGATATAAATCTTAGTATAGTATATTAAGATTTCATGTCCTCGTCAAGATTCAGATATACTATAATATATTGTGACCCATGTTATAATGTGCATGATACAATCCGGTAAGTCATTATCTTCACAGAAAAAAGAATATCATTTATAGAATTACTTAAAAATCTTGTGGTTAACATGCCTTAATGTGCCAATATTATCATTGCTTAATCTTTCATAAAATAAAATGTTACATTTGGAATTTTGTTAAGCCAATTCTAAGAAACACGAAAGATAAAAGAATCAATTAGTTTACAAGGCTATAACAGCCGTGCTGAATAATTATGTGTTCAAATGACAAAGAAATCATAAAAATAAATTAGATCTCCAAATGGTGTTATCATTTGTTGTCTTTAAGCAATACATATTCTCGGATTAAGATGATGCTTTCATTCTTCTCTCTCTCTCTCTTTTTCTTTTGGCAATTGAGACAACGTCAAAAATAATGTTCGAACTTTCTAGGAATTGGACAAATAGATTTCTGATGTCAAGTCAAATTATAGATCCTACATAGAATTAAGTTCAAATCCCCCATAAATAAGCATCAGTTTTCTCTTGTCAGTGGTCGTAATTAATAGGTGAAAGATAGTTCGTGCAAAATAATCAATCACAATGTCACGCATTAATATCCTGACTTGATGTGATAAGATATTTAATCTATTTAATTTAATGAGCTTGAATCATTGGTTCAAGAATACTAATTTTTAAATTATAAAATAGCTAACTAAATCAAATTAACTAATTTTAAATTAATAAATCAAAATCGATTCCGAGCGCATCCCAACTGGTCACATTGACCCAAAAAGAGGGAAGTCGAACGAACACAAAAGCTTGGTAAAAACTTGGGTAGGGGCCGCGCGTGCGCGTACCCCCCTGCCACAAATTATGACGTCCACTCTCCCACTTGGGGAGATGGTAAGCCAATGCTCCTCCAACGTGCAATGGAGGCCATTGGCTTAGGCCATGAGCCTTGTTGATCGCCCATAGACCCCGTCCAGGTAAGTATGTTACAATCGTAGCACGAATCTTCTTTTAAGCATCTCTGCGGTCTCGCCACCCTCAGATTCCTCGATGTGGGATTAAACCCCTCGTGTGAACGAAGCGTTGATTAATTGTGATATAGTATCCATTGCTAAATATTCCAATCACAAGTGAGACGATAAATTTGTCAGTAGTCTTCTGGTTTTTTATGCTTGAATAGTTTGGATGATCAAGTTACCGTGGAGATGATAATGATATTGCCAATTAACTATCCTACTATACTAGAAAAGACAAACTCATCCATGTCTTATGGTTGCATATCAGTGTAAAAAGAATGCATCCAGCGTAGTAGTCTTGAATCAAAAACCTCCAAACCCGAAGGTGGATTGCGATACTCAAGAGCACAAATTAAGTATCTATCTTATGGATGAACTTTTGAGAAACATAGATGGGCACTTTGTTAGGCTCGGAACAGTGGAGAATGTGTAACGCCGCAATGTAATTCCAGTCATGCCATGGATCATTTCCCCTGTATGTAGTAACACTGAGCACTAAACTTCACATTCCTGCCATCTAGTATGGATATTTCCTTTGCTACCTCGACATCTGTTAGATTGATTCTTTTAAATGCAATAAAGCCGAACCAAATTCTTGTTTATTCTTCATGGAACCAAATACTAATAACATACAACATTTGGCAGTCGCTCACCTGTGCTCTCTGTCTTCGAACATGAAAAATGGAAAGCTCATCGTTATTGGCATACAAAATAAACATTATTTTCCTATCAAGTTCATCCACCCTAAGTATGCAACACTAAGTCCATTCGCAGCATTACATCTTTCGGGTTTATTAAAGGTGTTTATTTATTAGACGGTACCTAAATATATTTAATATGTATTTATTCTTCACAAAAGTTAGCACAATATAGCGGACAGCTCGGATATTTGAGATGCCTGACTTAGGGCTACAAAGCTATATTTATTTGTGTGGCTTGAACGCATCACGCATGAGGTAACGGCTCATTCGACCACAATAGCATTTCCACAACTGACAGCAACAAATGAGAAGCTAATTGACGGGATGTATCAAACAAATAAGACAACACGCTGCCCATCTAACAAACAGTTACATGACCGACTTCCTGAAAACTTCCAATAAACCTCATTCAAGGATGGGAAACAACTGGCATTTCCTTTTAAAAAGATTCTCTATTACAAATATAACTAGAATACCCCTTGCTACTAAAAAAGCATCAAGTGAAGAATTATAGTCTACACATATATTTATTCAATTTTTTATTTTATATATAAAAATTATTATTTGTATCAAGCAGTATTTGTTTATAAACGTTTTGACTTATTTCAAATTTAAACATCAATTTTCTTTACCAAATCATTTATGTACGAATTTTAGGTCGAACCACTGTTTTCATTGAACTTTATGTCAATTTAAACTTTGTTTGGCTTTATATGTAGCATGTAAAATTTAAAATACTAAATAGAATAAATAAATTCAATTTGGTAATATTTCCTGTGGCTTATGAGGCATCCATCCATGGAATTTTCTTTTTTACATTATCGAAGAGCAGGTAGTAGCGCAACAATAAGCACGGTAACTTCACCGGTTGTGATGTCGTTCTCTCTGCGAAAGCGACCGAGGCGGAGTCAATCACATCTTCTCGCCTTCTCTCTCCCCAGTGCCACTACCTCTCTAGGGTATGGATTACAGCCGTTGGTGGTCCGAACCCCAGGAGCCACCGCCGCATCACCACCCCGAGTCCCACCTCTCCAGCGCACCGCCGCCGCAGCATGACCTTCCCCGCCCCGTCGCTTACTCCTCCTACCACTATCTCTATCCTAATCCTCACCCCAACCCTTACCCTCCTAGCGATCCTGCGACCCCAGTCAGACCTGACGCCCATCCCAGTCACCACCGGGTCCCCGCCGATCCCAATGTCAGTCGCCTCTACGTAACCCGTGGTGTGCACGACGGCCTTCACCCGGCGCCCTACCCTTATCCTGGACAAGAGCCCGGCCACCGCACGTTCCCCGCAGATCCCTATGTCGGTGGCCACTACGCTCCCCCGTGGTGGGCACGAGGGCCTTCACCCGGCATCCTACTCATATCGCGGAGGAGAAGGTCCGGCGGGGGTTTCCGGGGTGTCGTTGTACGTCCACGGTCGTCGTGGTAGCGAACAACATGGGTGGGGGCGATTCATCCGTTTCCTGGCGCTAATCCACTCAGTCATAGCGCTGTAAGTGTTTGATTTTGTATTTTCGTTGGTATGACTACTGACTTACCACTCAAAATTTTGAGACCGCAAGTTCTGTCAGCCACGACAACATATTTTCAGTTTGATTCAAACTATAACCTTTGGCCGAAGAAAAAAAATGTTTCTGTTGGATGATTGGAAAAATTATTCCTGATGCCATTAAAAAAATATAATCAGACGTCTTACTGTATTATTTTCAAATTTACGCTATTAAAAGTTTGTAGTGAGGTGTTTTTTTTAAATTTACGTCTAACTTCTTCATTCTTTTAAAGGTTTTTTTTAATGTTTTCATTGGTTTCTTGTGATTGTCCGCAGGGTCAATCACAGATTTCTACGGAATTTGAAGCTATGGAGAATATGATTGATCTCAATTCTCATTTTCCTCAGCTCCTGTTTAATTGATGGCTTATTGTCCTCTAAAGCATGCAGTTCCTCAACACAAGGAATGCTCATCAAGAAAATAATTGCTGTCAATTTCAACCTTTAAGGGAATGCAATTCGTGGGTCGAATCGTGCTTTCCTGTCCTTTAGTCTCATTTTGACTGCGTAAAGTAAGTCTGACCATGATCAAGTGGTTCGTCTTCGGCTTCATTGAATTGGATGACGTGGACTTGGGCCCAGCCCAGTTACGACCTTTACATCGAGACGCCGACACAGGTTAAACCGGTACCGAACTCAGTTGTCGCAGTCCGATATAAAACGCGGATCTGGTCAAAACCACCGCCCTGGTGCCTTGCCCAGGGCACGAGCACTAATCGACGGCGATTACGTCTCTTATATTTTGATCTGACGGTAAATATCAAACCTGGCATCGAATCCGCCCTCCCTATTTAAACCCTTCATCGCCCTTCATCGCACCGCCCACCACCCACCCCCCCCCCCCCCCCCCCCCGCGAGATCTCCTTCTTCTCTCCTTGCTTGCCTCGCCCGCCGTCCTCATCGAAACGGCGGCGACGATGCAACCGGTGGCTGGAGTCGATCCGCGGCGCACCCCGTCGCCCCAGCCTTGGACGGCGGTGCGGTACCCGGCACCGGCGATGGTGATGCAGCACCCTATGATGGCGCCACCGCCGCCGCCACCGTCATACGGGCATCCCTTCGTTCCCTCCCCCCATCCCCCGACGTCTCCGCCTCAGCCGCCGTCGATATCGAACCGCCACCAGCAGGGCGAGGAGGCGGCGGCGGAGGACGAGAAGCGGACGATCTGGGTGGGGGATCTCCAGTACTGGATGGACGAAAACTACCTCCTCGGCTGCTTCGTCCATGCCGGTGAGGTGAGGATTTATCCTTTTGCTGCTGCTAGATGCTGTCTTTCTTTCATATGTGATGGGAACGCCTTTTACTTCTCTTGATTGATGCGAACAACTGGATCTTCCTGCTTCCTTTTGTTTGCTTTGTGGTAGTTCGTTGAAATATCTGCATTTGTAGGCCATTTACCTTGCCATCTGCATAGACAAGCTGAGTTAAAGAAGTATTGTTTGACTTAAATCTACATGTGATGTGGATATTTTCATAATTTCTCTAGTAATTTTCCTTTTAATAGAAGGTCTTAAATTTTATGCATTAATCTAATACATTTGGTCTCGATCTTTTGTTATAATTAAGTTTAGAAATGTCAAATTTAACAAAGGGTTTGTCCTTTAACGACTTATAATCTGTAAATTGCAGCCCTTGCTGTCGTTCAGATCTTAGACGGGATCTGAAGGCAATCATAACATAGAAATTTTATGGATGATTAAATGTGGTGGATTCTGTTCAATCCTGGCAAATTGACTGTGGCTAAATAATAAAATTTAAACAAGGAAGGTGATCCTCTGGTGAGCAGGTAAATGGGAGAAACAGTTTGAGCAAATTTGGCAGCAGCACTTTTTAGTGTGCTTTCTGCACAAATTAAGAAAAACTCTTTCAGTATAGTGCTACTTTTTCGTTTTTAACCAGTGTTAAGGAGTTGATTCTAGACTAAAGTAGCATTTTCTTGGCTAGCTGGCATCATGAAAACTCAGAGATTATGTCTTGACTAACATTTACAGATTGATAATTGTTATTATATTCTTCACATGGCATCTTTTGGTTAGACAATAATGTGCAATGTGGAAGAGATGTCTGTAATTTTTCGGTCTTATGTAAGGAACACAATAATTATTTTCTTGTTACATTTTGCTTAAATTGGAAGGATTAAACCACATACGCCTATTTTTGTGCTTGGTGAACTCATATTTAGTTTTCATCACATGCACTGTTTGTCTCATCTGAACAAGAAGATATTTTCAATTAAATCTTTTGAGTCATTTTTATTGTTTGTTGCATCTATATAATACTTTAAACTAATCTCGTACCTTTTATACTGACTCAACAACTTGCCATGCAGGTTGTCTCCATAAAGGTTATTCGCAATAAGCAGACTGGACAATCAGAGGGTTATGGGTTTGTTGAGTTCCACTCACATGCAACGGCTGAAAAAATACTTCAGAGCTTCAGCGGTCATCTGATGCCTAACACAGATCTGCCATTTCGGTTAAATTGGGCACCATTTAGCATGGGAAATAAGCGTTCAGGTCTTACTTTCGATCACTCTATTTTTGTAGGTGATTTAGCTTCTGATGTTACTGATGCAATTTTGCATGAAACTTTTACTACTAAGTACCCATCAGTAAAAGGTGCAAACGTTGTTATTGATGCTAATACTGGTCGTTCAAAAGGTTATGGGTTTGTAAGATTTGGAGATGAGAATGATAAAAAAGTTGCTATCACCGAGATGAATGGTGTTTATTGTTCTTCTAGGCCCATGCGTATTGGCCTTGTTACACCTAGAAAGTCTTCTGGTACGTTTGGATTTTTTTAACCATCATTTCGATATATTTTCGAAGTTATTCCGTTTAAGAAGCTGGTACACAACTTAGACCATTCTTAGTTGGTGCTAACACAATAGTGTCCCAAAGATAAAGATGCTTTATTTTCTCTGTGTTACCTTAAATTTTCTATGTGCTAACACAAAACTTCTCTTCCATGGAGAAAGTTCAGAAATTTCAGATCCTATGTTCATCTGTCAATCTATTTGTTTAAGAATAATGGACATTACTTGAGATGCTTGAATTTACATGCTTACTTCATGGATTTTGCTCTAATTATGCATTCTGCACAACTGACCTTTTCTTGTAAGTACTGCATAAAAATTCAAAATATCTTCATAGCATATTATTCTCTAACCTCGAGCTTTTCTTGTAAGTACTTCTCTTCCTTTATCTTGTAACATCTTTTTCTCCTTAGTCAATGGTTTTATGGTGGTTTGGTCACAGCTATGCTCATGAAGGAATGGGTAATTTTACAGCAGATAGAAAAATGTCCATCTTTAATTCTAGAAATTCTCTTTTATTCCTGGCAATCATTAATCCTTTTATTGTCCCCTCAAAGGATATGAAGAGTAGAAACTTTTTAGAATTTTTCTTTGTGATATAGTAGTGAAGGCTTCGTTGATAAAAAATGTAAAGTTATTCAGACTGGTTTTGTATCAGTTGAAAACAATATATAGGTAATCATTCTAGGGATACTAGTTGGCTAATTAGATATCAAATCCATTCAGGCACAGATGAAGTATGGGTTGGCTTGACTGCCTATTCTCTCCTGGTTGGTTGGCTTGATATTCAAGAAAGAAGAAATAAAAAACAAGAATATAGAATGTAACAACAAGGAAAAGTCTGCAGCCATAAGTAACCTTACTGTTTAACACCCTTATTTATATTGCTGACTTAAACCCAAATCTTTGTTTATTCAATTTAAGATCTTACATAATTAAATATAGAATCATGGTGGCTAAGCCTCCATTAAGACAGTCGCCTGTTAAAGGTTGAGTGTTATGGACTCTTTTGACACCATCAACCTGGACAAATTCACAGAGGACATGGCATTTATATTTTCGTTTCTTTGTCACAGTATATTAGAAAAAAAAAAATCAAAACTAGACAGAATTCTAATTGGAAAAAAAAAAACCTGAGGATATCATTCTATGTTCAACCTTAGACCTGTTTTTTTTTTCTGGTTGACTTTATTTCTGATTTAACTTAACTCTAGGTCTTTGATTGTATCAATAGATGGTTTACAAGCTTGAATGTATTTTAAGTCAAAAGCCTTATCTTATCTGGCCTTAGTGGCAGTATTTTCCCACTTCAAATTATGATTGTTGGTTTTCTATATTAGGATTCAATATGCAAGCATCACTTAACACTTTTCCTTTGTTTTACATCGTAGTCATTTTTTTTATAAACAAATGTCCATGGAACCCTAACTGTGGATACATTTAGGTGGTCTTGGACCTGATGGTGCATCAGCAACCGGCTCCCAGTCAGATAAAGATTCAGCTAAGACAACAGTAAGGATATTTTTTCCATATATGTTATAGAAGTAACATGTATTGGTACAACCTTTTAACAATATATTTTTGTTGCTGAAGGTATTTGTTGGAGGGCTTGATCCAGAAGTCAGTGAAGATGATCTGAAAGAAGCCTTTTCATAGTATGGAGAAATCACCTCTGTTAAAATTCCAGTTGGAAAACAATGTGGTTTTGTTCTTTTTTCCCATAGGTACATCTTGCTAATGCATGTTTCTGAACATTGTAAACAAATGCACGACAAGTTTGTTGAGCTGTGTGTTTCTTCTTTTAACCCATGCAGAAATAATGCTGAAGAAGCATTGCAACAGTTAAATGGTACAATTATTGGCAAGCAAATAGTGCGTCTATCCTGGGGTCACAACCCTGCTAGGCAGGTACTGACTTTTAGAGTTTAAGCTAAAGCATGTCTATTATTTATCTACAAAAGAAAAAATGACCTATAAGTCTGAAAAAGAAAGATTCTCGATTCATTTTATTTTAGATCTAAGAATTTTCTTAGGTTAAGTTAGGTCCTTGTTTTCTAGTTTAATTCATAAATAATTTTGTTGCTATATTTTCTTTTAGGAATGTTATTATGGCCAATAAGGTTTTACGATTAAAGCAAAGTTTAGAGCCGTCAGATGAAGAGTTCATTAAAAAGTTAGTATTTGTACTTTTATTATATATTTTTTTATTGTAATTTGTAAAAAACCCTTAAGCCTCGATATCATGGGAGAAGTTTTAAATTATATGGATACCAAAAACGTCATGCACCTCCACATAGTGTTCATTGCATGGAGTACTATGATCTCAAACCATAATCAAACCAAAAGAGTGATCCTATGACTGACCTTTAAGAAATATTCTAATTGGAATGCATAATATAGTAGACAATCGAAAGTCCTTTGAGGTGAGTGTACCATTTTACTATAAAGAATACAACGTTTTACAAATCTATCATGTTTGGATAGTATTTTTATCTTATCCCCAAATCAGTCTATATAATCCATTTTCTAAAATGCGAATTGATCTCCCTACTTGCGATGAACGTATCTTCTAAGGATCTACTTACCTATCGTCAGTTTTGGAGAACCCTGATAATACATTCATTTTGACAACATACACAATAGTATATAGTTGGAGAAAGCGAGATTCTTCGTGGAGTATTGAGGAAATGCCCAATCATGATCATTGGTGCATCATAAGCTAGACATGACATTTCTATGCACTAGAGACACTTAGTACTGAATTAGTTAGTTTTCAATTGTTCCCTATACGGGTTACTCGGTTGGGCATGAAAATTCTTGTTGAAGTAAAAGAGTGCATTTCATGTACTTATTTAATTGAATCTTATGAAGAATTGTGGTTTGCCTTACAACATAAATTTTGTGATATCTATGTATATCAATTAGATCTAGAGAGTAAGGCATGTGTCAAGATGGATAGCTTAGGTAATCGAGCATTATTTCTAGATGATAATGTACTCTTTCGAGATCTCCGTCCCAACTCATGAGATAAGATATAAGAGTAATTGTATATATCTCATCCATTGTAATAAAGTTCTAATTATAAATGATGACCGTTAAAAAATAATTTGGAAAAAAGTAGATCGTAAAAAAATAATTTGGCAAGATCTCTCCGATCGTATATTTTGGATCATACCAAGTTCTAACTGAAAGAGTTTGTTACATGTATGAATTTTTTTAATTATTTTATCTTTATACAAAAATATTTATAAATTATTTATAAATTACATGAAAAATTAGATTATTCAATTGTAAATTGTTAAATATTTTGTACTCCATATCGAATAAATCAATGCATAAAAGTTCTTACTGTGTAGTACTTAAAATTTAATAATTGATGATGAACTTTTCGAAATTATTGGTGATGTCGAGTTTTTCTTATTTAAGTTTTTTAAGATTTTCATACTACATATTGTTATCGAATAAATTAATGAATGAAAATTTCACCATATATAAAATTAAAATAGGTGTACAATTAGAAGTGTGTTTCTTGATTTTTTTTATTTTTGGTATGAGAAATATCTGAAAAGCATATATTTCTAAATCATAATAAAATAATATTTTGTGATACATAAAACAAAGTTTTTTGTTTTTTTTGTTGGGTTGCACTTCTGCAAAATAATTTACAAAAAACAAAAAATTATATAAAAAAAGAACGGATTTATTTTTCTTTTCCTATTCTTGGAGCATTGAACACTCTTTTTTTTTATCCCACGGCCGTTTCATTTGTGTTTGTTTTAGCATGATGTAGACAATAAATGAAACAAGCTAGTTGCGCTTGTGGTATAAAGCTTAGTTCAACAGATCACTAAGAGACCTATAAACATGTCACTAAGAGAATTTTAGAGAGAAGAAAGCTCTGCATATGATTCTTCATTACCAAAGAAGCTTTGTAGAGCTTGTAAAAAGAATGATGTGGCTTCTATAAACAGAGACCTCCTATAGCCATATTAATGTGGTTAACGTGTGTACGATGAACCAATTGCTACTGGTAGAACAATAAGAGGCAAGACTAGTGAGTATCCTACCAACATATAAGAGGCAAGACTAGTGAGTATCCTACCAACATAGTGTTGAATCAGAGAACAGCTTTAAGTCAAGTTATCACACGTGAAATAATTTATGCATCACAAGTGTACAAGATAAACTCCTATAGAGATATATTTGCTGATAAAATTGTTTTTATTAATGACAGTCAAGTTGGAACAATTTCTTGAAGACAAGCTCCAGAAACAAACTTTTAGATTATGTAGAAAACCATACCCGTGTTGCAACTTCTGCAACACTTAAATGAGGATCAAAGATACAAGATTAACATAAAATTCAAAGCTTTAGACATCATTAATTATTATTCAAGAGAAAAGAAACATCAAAAAAGGTATTGCTCGTAAAATAAAGTCAGATCTACAAACCAGACAGTGCATCAACTAAAACCCCCAAGGATCATCAAATGCCTCCTAAATTCTGGCTATGCTCTATATATAAAAATATATACGGCAATTAAAAACAACAAATCTAGAATATTTTTTTCGTTGATATAGGATCCATCTGATACATATGCAGGATTATCCGAAGATGAGAGCAAAATATATTTGTAATTCTGAATCAGGCTCATACCATCAATAAAATTATGAGACTCAATTCACGGTTTAGTCTTAGACATGTTTGAAGAAAAGCTACAAATGACATAGCGAGTTGAGGTATAGTGCTACTAATTGATAATATCATGAGTGAGGAAAAAAGCCTAAAGCTGCTACCTATTTCGAAGTCCTTGATTAGACCAACGATATTGACCTCAACAAAAGCTTAATGGAAGAAAGTATCCATGATTAATTTCATTACAAGGAAAACACAGTTCATACAACCTCATAAGAAGCTGCTAGTCATCCGTGCAAATGAACTTGTTGGAAGAATCCAAAACACTTCAAAGTTAACTGTCAACAAAAACAAAATGCTCATTATGACACTCACATGGTTTAAGGTAACTGGAATGCTTCTGATGAAAGCTATCTTTAGATCAAGGACTATGACTTATTCTTTCACCTCAAGTAGCCAATTTAAAAATTCAGCCCATTCTGCTTTCAATACCCAATTTTCTAGTTTAAATAATGTTAGAAATAGGCACACTACAATACTGATAGACACGAGACAATCTGGTGTCAATTCTATACCAAAAGCCTATATGACGCATGCTAGGTATTGGACTACCGGAGCCTTTCCTCAAACTGCATTCAAGTATACAAAGTGTCTTTGACAAAATTTTCTTCTGGTGCTCTAAGCTTCTGTAGTACCTAAAATTATAGTTGTATGATAACAAGCTTGCACAATTATTATATTCTTGATGCTTGAACACTAAAGGGCAGATCCATAATATTATCTCGCAATGAGCACCTTCCCTCACATTATGCAGCCTGGACATATTTTGTTAGAGAATGAAAGAACTGGGATATCCGTAGGGGTTTTTGCATAACAACCAATCTTGCCTTCATATTCTGATTTGTAGCTTATGTCAAAATATCATGTATTCATTTTGAAAATAATTTCATTCAGAAAAAAAGAAAGAAAGAAAGGAAGATCCATCAGGATACTAAGACTGCTCAGATATCATGGTCTGTAGGTGCTCTTCCCTTAATGAGAAATATTTTACAAAATCATTAGCAGTGAAAGGTGACTTGTTACTTTTACCACTATAGGATACATCTTTAAGTGAAAAAAAGTAATCCAGTAAATCATGATTTATTTTAAATTTCTGTAATTCAGATTCCACTGATTCTGAAACAAGAATACCAGAACAATATCTGGCACAGAAATATACAGCAAGCCAGCACAATCAAATGAAACATTTATAATTTTCATTCTACCATATTTACCACTAAAAAGTAGGTTGGGTACATTAAGAAGTGTAAATTCTGTGACCTTTAGATACTGATACTATCTCGAGTCTAACAAGAAGTACTATATAAGTACAGGAGAGATGGCTACTTCTGCATCATATTTAAGGTTGATGACAGAATTCAAAATTAGCTAACAGTGGCTCAACCAAATAGAGAGCAAATGCAACTCAAAGGACTAATTACATCTTTTTGACCCTCTTTAACTGAGATTAAAAAGAAATTAACTTCAAGAAAATCCTTGAACTACTCACCTCAAAATCAACCAAGGCTAGACTCAAACTGGGATCAACCTTTACTCCTTAAGTCAAATGCTCAATCTTAATCTGTTAGCTGAACTAGGATTCTTGATGATTTAATTTTCTTCTATCACGAATGAGCATATGCTTATGATATTTTGTTGTGCCTTGGACCCTAAAATTTATCTTCAAAAAACAGTTTGCCACATTGACTAAACCTGATCCTATCTAACCAATCCAATTTTTGTTGATTCTTGGACTTGTCTGGCAATCTGATGTGATAAATTATAAAGATGGAGCTCACTGCTAAGGAGATACACCTGCTCATTCGAAAGTGTTGTGCCTCAATCTATATAGAGACTGGTGTGGCAAAAAAATCCAAAACTTCCTTTCTCATTATTTTCTAATATTTTAATCAATATTTTATAAAAAATAATGATATCAGAGGATTATATCATTATTTACACTATATAGTCAGAATAACTAGTGTTTTGCAATCTATAGTCAATATGCCTGGTACTAACCAATAATAATCAAGATAATTAAACGAAAACAGTACACCTATCTAAAGAACACCCTTGTCACAGTTATAACCTCCACCTCTGCCTCCTCTTTCTTCTCCTATTTTCTCACTTTTTTCTTAGTTTCTTTGCTTGTCTCCTTGAGCTCCTCACAAAATCTTAAAGTTGCAATTAGGGTTAAACAACATATCAAGACTCATGATTAAGGTCTCTTAGTGATCTGTTGAACTAAGTGGTTTCACTTGAAGTTGGAGAGGCGAGAAATTCCTAAAAATTGTAAAGGTTGGAACAACATATCAAGACTTATGATTAAGGTCTTTTAAAGATCTGTTGAAGTAGTTTAACTTGAAGTTGCACTACTGAGAAATTACTCCAAATCGAAAAGGTTGGAGACCAAGTCCATGCTTAAACCAATACATGGTGGAAAACTAGTAACCAATGAAATTTAATTGATTTTATATATCTAAAAATGTATTAATTTTATTTTTTAGAAAAAAATTGTTTAGAATGGTGATGAAGACTTAATAGATGTTGAAGTGTACTTGAAACTAAATTTCCATAAATTTTCTCTTGCTTTTCATGAAACAAACACAAATGATCCGATTGTGAGATCTTAAAAAAAAGATAATATTCAACGCTCCAAGAATAGAAAAAGAAAAAAAATTCGTTCTTTTTTTTTTTTATAAATCATTTTACAAAAGTGCAACACAATAATAAGTAAGAATCTTTGTTTTCTATATCACAAAAGATTGTTTTCTTATGATTTAGAAATTTATACTTTTCAGATATTTCTTATACAAAAAAAAAAACAATCAAGAAACACACATCTAATTGTATGTCTATTTTAATTCTATCTATAGTGAAGTTTTCATACATTAATTTATTCAATAACAATATATATTATAGTATGAAAAATCTTAAAATACTCAAATAAGAAAAATTCAACACTAACTATAGCTTCGAAAAGTTAATAATCAACTATCAGGTTTTAAGTACCACACAATAAGAACTTTCATGCATTAATTTATTTGACAACAATATAGAGTATACAAAATTTAATAATATGCAATTGAATGATATAATTTTTTATTTAATTTATAAATAATTTATATTTAATTTTAAAGATAAGATAACTAAAAAAATTATATATGTAACAAACTTTTTCAGTTATAACTTGGTATGATCCAAAATATAGGGTGGGAGGGTTTTTGCCAAATTGTTTGCTTACCATCATTTTTTTTTCTAAATTACTTTTTTACAACCATCTTTTATAATTATAATTTTATTATCATTGATGAGATATATGCAATTACTTTCATATCTCGCTTCATGAGCTGGTACGAAAATCCCAACATTTATCTTTATCATATAGAAATAATGCTCAATCACCTAAGTTGTCCATCTTAACTCAGAGCTTACTCTCTAAATAAAGTCGATATACATAGATAACATAAGATTCATGTTATAAGACAAGCCACAATTCTTCGTAAGATTCAACCAAATAACTACATGTAATGTCCTCGTTTGCTCTAACAGGAATTTTCACGCCCAACCAAGTGACTCGTAGATGGAACAATTGAAAACTAACTAATTCAGTACTACATATCTCTAGTACATAAGAATGTCTTGCCAAGCTCATGATATGTCAATTATTAGGATTGGGTTTTTCTTTTATAGTTCATGAAATATCTCCCTTTCTCCACTTATATAATGTTGTATCAGTTGTCTTACTGAATGTACCATTAGTGTTTTCCAAAACTGACGATAGGTACGAAAATCCCCAGAAGATATCTCTATTGCAAGTACGGATATCAATTTTCACTTAAGAAAATGGATTGTATAGGCTGATCCAGATATCAAGATAAGAAAAGAACATCTAACTGTTATAGATTTGTAAGATGTTGCATTCTTCATAGCAAACTAGTATACTCACTTTAAAGGACTTCTGATCGTTTTCTATGTTATGCATGACCCATTTGAGAGATTTCTTATAGGTCAATCATGAGATCACTCTCTTGGTTGGATCATGGTCCGAGATCATAATGCTCCATGCAACGCATATTGTGCAGATGCACACGACATTTTTGGAATCCATAGAATTTAAAACTTCTCTCATGATATTGAAGTATAAGGATTCCTTTTTCTTCATCTTCTTATTGCTTGTAATTTTATATTTGCAAAAATTATTTGAACAAATATTAAAATATATAAATTTTAATTAAAATAAATAAAATATTTTATGAACTATACTAAATAAAATAAAATAAAAATACAAATATAAACTCTTTAATGAACTCTTCAACTGACGACTCTAGACTCTACTTTAATCCCAAAAACCCATCAGCCATAACAACACTTATAAAAAAATATAACAACAAAATTATTTATGAATTAAACTAGAAAAGAAAAACAAAAATAGAGATACTAAAGCCTTCTTAGCCTCCTCCACCAAGTCCTGAAATAAGCTTCACTAGTGAACTTGATCCGGCCATGATGGTGTTCCTAAAAATATAAATAAAATGATGTATGAATTATAATAAAAAAAATAAAATTGTCGAATACTAACTCTTCTATGGACTCCTCCAATAAGTCTGAAAATGCTTTAGCCACCACGAGTTTCCTAAAAAGAACATGTTTATACTAAAAAAAAGAAGAAAAAAGTAATATTATGATTGATTCCAAATAATAATGATATTCCTAACACTCTTCCCTTCTAGTACATGTTTCATTTATTTACACTTGGAGCCTTGTATTTGTTTGGTTAAATCTTCGTGTAGTCCTTAGTTGCTCATAATTTATCATATAATATATTGAATCATAATTATCAGTTAATTAATGGTGAGAATTGATCTTTGATTAACTACTCTAGATGTTTATTTTTCTGATTGTAGATGCATGTGCTTTTGAACATATTATTTCTCCTTTTGTTTCCCCCTAAGATATGATAAATAGAGCTAATGTAGATGACTATAGCTTTCATTCACAAGGCTTCATCTCTGCAAAAAGGTACACGTCTTAGTAGTGCACTTTCACTTTAAATTTGTTGATTTATTTTTTTAGCATCTATTCTTTTTTATTTTGAGTAGACAAAATTGATTTGACTTGATTTATTTTCCTAATTATCGTGGATGTAATACAGAAGCCAAAATCAATTGATGATGAATGTCACACCATGATAAAAGATGCTTGTATTTTGTATTGTGTTTTATTACGAGGGCAACAAATATTTATATCTCATATCTAGTATCTAATTTTAGGATCATATCTTATGAGATATTTATATCTCATATCTGATGATGATAAAAGATTTATTCTTATAAGAGACCATATCAAACATGTACTTAATAAGACTCTTTTGAATAATCAAATCAATTTGGGTTTTTTGGTTGCAAGAAAAATTGCTCCTAAATAATTGAATAGCTCAAGTCTAATTAGTTCTGAATGGATATATATATATATATATATATATTTATATTATATTCAAAGTTAACTTTATATCATTGTTATCACAATCTTATGTTGATATTGGAAGTATTATAGATGGTTTGAATGTGATATCTTACCTGCATTGAGTCCAAATTGTTCAAACTCATATTTCAATTTGCCTCGTGCAAGCTTATC